>NW_008705394.1:69081-120773 GCF_000326865.2 Helobdella robusta | reverse complement strand
TTTGTTTCACTTTATTAAACTGTGAATTTTATTCATAATTTTTCTTTTAATTTATTCGTTTATTTTATTTTCAACAACATAATGAGTTAATTTTAAAATATAGGTTGTTATTCATTTATTTATTCATTTTAATATCTAGTATTCTATTTTCTATTTCTTGGTTTTACAATCTAAGCTCCGACGATGGCATTAGCCGAAACGGCCGTCAGCCAAACTTCACAGTTTAATAAAGTTGAAACAAAACAGCTTCGTGTTGTTGAAATTTTATTTAAAAAACTTCTAACTGCAAAATGGGGTGTAATCTTCAACCGTACATATATATATATATGTATATATATATGTATATATATATATATATATATATATATATATATATATATATATGTATATATATAATGTATATCTGTGTTTGTGTGTATGTTTGTGTGTGTGTGTGTGATGTGGTGTGTGTGATGTGGTGTGTATGATGTGGTGTGTGTGTGTCTGTGTGTACAAGAGCTACTAATTGTTTTCGCCAATGTTGTTTCAAAGCCTCTAAACAAACAGTCGTCGCTTAGAATGATGAGTCCGGCATGTTTATACAAGCACGAAAGATAAACGATCATTCAATAACATCACAAAAAGTGAAAAAATTCATTTTGATTTTCAAACAATCAACATAATGAAAAGATGTCATCCTGATGTCTGTTCACAAAAGTACATTTTTACTATTTTTACTGAAGTTTCGTTTACAATCGGCAGTTTGTAGTGAATGCTTTGCTTCATTTTCTTATTTTTTGTATTCCACACACACATACACACACACAACACACACACACACAAACAAACAATTGAATTGTTAAAGGGTTTGAAAGGAAAATTTTTAATGAGGGTGATTTTTTTTCAACCGTATAAAGATTCTATTAAAAGAAATAGAATACAATAAGATATTAAAGGTAATTTAAATATAAAATACACTTTAGGGCAATATTGATATTGGAGACTATAAGCAGGAACACATTAATAATAACAATGACTAAGAAAACACTTCGCACAATGCAAACGACGACGACGAGTAAAGTGTTCGATCGATCACATTGGTTCATGTTGGAACATACACACAATATGGTATACTATAGATACAGTTTGATGAGGGTTGATGCTCAAATTTGATAAAATTTATGCTAAAGTTTATAAAAGAATTAAACAAAAAAATGTTAATTTAGAGTAAATTAAAATAATTAAAAAGTCCTATTAATGATCTTTATAATAATAATAACAATAATAAACTATCAAGAACAAAAGAAAATCGTTCTAGTTGATTAAGATTGTGCGGACAATACTTGGTCACTTTTCATACTCATGATTATATTCAAATACACGAATGTAAAGTAATATTTGTAAAAATTCATTGTTGGAAGGATTTTTTAAGACTGTCGTGTTAGTGATATTTAATGTTCATTAATTTTTATAATTTCTACTATTTCAGACTTTTGCTCAATCAGTAAAAGTAGCATTTCGACATGGGACCGTGTTCCGAGATGTCTTGTCAGCTTGGTTTCTGACAAGCTTTCTTCCACCTGATAACGCATTGTAGATCCTCGCCAGCGCGTTGTGCGGCAACAATTTTACGGGCGTCCATCCGCTGTCTGTGGTCAAGAAGATTGCAGGTTGTGCCTTTTTTTCCGCTCTGCAACAGTATTTGCAGTTTGGCGGGCATGGTCGACGTGATAATGCATCGTCGTTGTTATGGATGCATTCTCTTTGGTGCTTGATCTAAAAATGGTATGCCTGTAGCCTCTCCAGCCAACGGGAGACTTGTCCTTCCGATTTTTTATAATCGAGCAGCCATTTTTAAAGACACATGATCCTTACGGAGGACAAATTCTTGTCGGTAAAGATATCAATGAAAATGCTTTATTGAAGTTGCGTTCCGATCTTGAAAGTTTCCTGCTTTAATAAGCCAGCACCCTTTCATCTCCAATGATGTCTTGTAACAGGACTGCTTCTATTTCGTTATTACTGACATTGTAGGTGATAAGTAGCTATTCAAAGAAAAGAACGTAATTTTGATTTATCTGTGGATATTACCAAGTTCTTACTGTATCGATTTTGAAAACATCCATTTTTACGCCTTCTGTTGTTATCAAATGTCTAAGATAATTTGCTTCATTTGAGAAAAACTTTCAATTCTTTTTAGTCAGCTTGAGATTGCTGCACAAAATCTGGAGAATACTTCTTGAAAGCTTGCAAGGTGTTGATCGAACAAACTTCTTTAAACAATAATACCATCAAAACATATTCCGTCAGCCGATCAAATGTGGCCGGGGCATTACATAACCCGAGTGGCATCACTGTAAATTAAAAGGCAACCTTTTCTCTGTCTTTCTTTTAAATTTCGACCTTCTAGTACCCGCCTTTCAGATCCAAAGTCGAAAACCACAGGAAACCAGATAAGGTATCTATTATATTGGCAATCCTTGGAAGCGCATAACTATCTTTCTTGGTGGCCGCGTTTAGTTTTTTGTAGTCCACGCAAAAGCGATTACTACCATCCTTCTTCTTGACTAGGACGACTAGAGATATCCAGGGACTTGCCGATGATTCGATAACGCCTTGCTTTTGCATCATGGAAATCATCTCATCGGCTTCCACCTGCATTGACGGTAGAAGGCGTCGTGGAATTTGTCTAATTGGTTCGCAACCTTGAGTATCTCTACTGTGAGATACTAGGCCTGTTTTTTTAGGTCGATGTCGCCAGTCGAGAATATATCCAAATAATTGGCCAGCAGTGTTTCGGCCTTTTTTTGCTTTTCCTCAGTGAGGATTGTCTTGTCTAATAGGTTGTGTTTGAAATTATGGACGTTCCGTAGGTGTGCACTGCCATCATTTATTCTTATTTGGTTATTCGATACATTCATTACTTAGATAGAAATTTTGCCGTTTTTTTTATTTCTACTAGGCATTTTCCAACATGGATATTCGGTATTTTGAACGTCAAAGTAGGTTCCACCAGGGCAATTTGTCGGCTGTTACACTGTTTTTCATCTTTACCCAAATGATATTTTCTGACAGACTTGGTATTACCATATCACCATCGACCGTTAATATTGGCTGACTGTTCCCCATCACCACTTCCGTGTTTTCTCATTTTAAGACGCGTTTTTTCAGATTTAGGTAGAAGCCGTACTTCATCATCCAGTCGATGCCTAAGATGCATTCTTCAGTAATATCTGCTACCCACCATAAACGTGCCCTCACAATCAAGATCTTCTATATCTACCGTGCAGAATATTTTTCCGTACGCAGGCGCCGTTCCTCCAGTGACAGTTTGAAGTAGGTACTTGCTAGATTTTTTTTTGTTTTTAGGTCCATTGACATATCTCGTCTAAAAATAGATCTAGTTGCTCCTGTATGAATGGTAATAATTAAACATTTGCGTAGATCTATCTTTCTTTCAACCCAAAGGTCATCTTGGTCGCGCGATGCAGTCTTGAGACATGAATAATACTGCTCGAAGCCTTTTTTTCTTTCTAGCCAACTTTGGTTCCGCAAAATTGGCTTTAATTTGTTTTCCGACGTGTTAGCTTCAAACGTTCCAAACATGGAACTGGCGGCATCTTTTCGAAAGTCCGTTTTTTCCGTTTCGTTCCTTCGATAAGCGTTACTTCTCTTGGGCCTCTTACAATACTTCTTGATATGCCTTTTTTCACAATTTTAGCATTTGGTGGTTGTGCTCTCCTGTTGTTGAGAAAATTCTTCAACACTCATTCCTTTTGTGGATTGGCCCTATTTTTGTGTCTTTTTTAAATCAAGCTTTGCAGATTCCAGTGTCATTTACTGTTCCAGGATTTCTTTAATTTTTGATAATGTGAAATCATATCTCATATCTGGGTATCGTAGGGCTTGAATAAACGCTTTTGTTGCCGTTTTGTTCCTGAATTCCTGAGCACCTGCGCTAGCAGGGTCAGTCTCTCTAAGTCTTGTGCTAGTTGAGTAGTTTCCCTTGTTTCTTCATACGGTGGTCGAGCTGTGTTAAGTAAAAGTTTTATGTATATTTGTTTCTATAGCGTCGGTCTAACGCGTCGGTTAGAATTTCGAAGTTGTCACGGTCCTTGGCAGGAATAAATGGTAATACCTTCAAAGCGGAGCCGTTGAATGTTGGTGCTTTTATTGACTTGGCGGGGGCATACCCGTGTATGGCACTTTTTTTAGTTTTTTATTTCCCGGGTAATGCCTTCTATTTTTTGAAGGCGCTTTTGTTTTAATTCGTCAATTCTTTTGTTTATTTCATCCTTTTTCTGGTCTATTTTATCAATTTTTACTTTCAATTCAGCCTTAAAGTTTATTGACTGTTGTTCTATCTTGTCGTTTAGTCTTTTTAGTATTGCTGACATTTCACATGCCAGTAACTTCATTGCGGCTGCCATTTCTTTTGATTCGATTGCCTGTTGATCAAATCTTCTATTCATTTTGGCGAGCTGTTGTTCGATCTTGTCGTCGTTTTGTTGATCGATCTTATCGTTTTATTGGTCAAATTTTTTGTTCATATCGGCTGTCTGTTGATCAAATTTCTTATTAATTTCAGCTAACAAAAGATCCGAAAATTCAAATTCATCAGGATCGGATTCTTCTTTTATTAGAGCGTCTCTTAGGCTGTTCTCCAAAACCGCCTTCGCTCCTTTCGAGGAGAGATTTCGTTGCCATAGTTTTTCCTCTGACTAGTTGTATTAAGTTTTTCTTTATTGCAGAAAATTTTTCTCAGATTAGTTGTATTGATTTCATCTTTATTGCAGAAAAATTTAGATTTATCAAATATTTTACTTCTGATGCCACTGTTGTAACCTATGCCTCTCGTAACTACCAACACAAATGTTATAACTTCGAAGATCTCTATATTTCCAAATCAGTGTTGTAGCTTCTAACGTTCATCAAGTGTTCATTAGGTTCAAGTTTTCCGATAGATGAACACAACTGCTCCACACGCAAATTTTGTTGAACGTTTATCTGAATACCAACTGTAATACAAACATCAAACTAATCCAAGTAACTACATAACTCACATTTACAACTTCGTTTTCTCTGCTGTAAACCTGACTGGAAACCTGGCTACGCAAGACCTATATATAGCCTAGATTTTTAAAATCCTCTAATCCAAATATTACAAAGATACCATAGCAAAGATACCAATAATTACGATAACAAACAATAAAGCGCAATTTGATCATTCCAGCGGCTGTAACAATATGTTAAGCTTTTTTTAATGTTTATTGTTAATTATTAAATTAAATGAATAATGTTAAAAATGAATGAAAACGAACAAGAGCATGGTTTCGTCACAATCAATGCCAATGTGAACTGAGACTATTATTGATTGCAGTTGTTATTGGTTACGTCGTTAAGGTTTTTAACTGCAAATATAACATTTGCGTTCACCTGACTGACGAAGAGAAGGAAGCTGGCATTTATTTGCTGCTTGTAATTAATTTTTTTTATCTACGAAACATTCTAACGCAAAATAATTCATCAAGTAATAACTTTCGGTTGCAACACAGGTGTAAAATTACACGATTTACTAAATTTTGAAGATTTGATAAAACTAATAAAAAAATTTAGGTTTTAATTAGAAAGATTAGTTAATAAATAATTTTCAGGCGAATTTAATTTGCATTATCTTCCATCTACATGGTCTTTGATACATTAGTAGTTGATCCAAATTGACGTCACTGTGGAAAAACGTGAAAATGCATGAAAACAACTGGAGGACTGGTTACAAGAATAACGTTCCTCATGAAACAAAGGTTATCAAAAAAACGAAAAAAAGTCTGGCGTGGAGAACCAAAAAAAAATTGGCGATAATTTATTTGAAAAAATTTTTGGGGTTTTTGCTATCTACTCTTGGTTTATTCATTTTATTAACATCTTATACAATCTTTGGAGGTTTTCTATTTCACAGGATAGAAAGTTCAAAAGAAGTGCAAACTCAACTTGACGTGAAAACATCGCGCGCTTATCACGTTGATAAGCTGTGGAATACCACAAAGTCAATGAATATATTGTTCAGACAAAACTGGAGCAACGTTGCATCAAAAATATTGCGCAATTATACAATGTTTGTTTTTAATATAACAAAATGCGATGGCTGGAATGGACAGGATAGGAACGAATCAGCAGAACTGCAGTGGAGTTTTACCGGCTCCATGCTCTATTCCGTCACCGTCATAACGACAATAGGTATGTTTCAATTAACTATCATAGTCGCTACATTTATATGAAATAATTTTTTTCATGCAGCTTGTTAATAACGTGCTTGTGATTTTTAATTGAGTGTTAAACAACGTTCGTTTAAGCTTTTTTTGACATTTTCAATTTATTTTAATCAGAAACATTCGGATGACATCATATTTATATAATCAGGGTTTTTACTAATTTTTGAAAGATTTTTCATATAAATCGGTTTAAACAACAGTTCGGTTTTTATAGGATTTGTTAAAATTTTTTAACGAGCAATAAAAATAGTTAACTTAATTGTCTCCATGAATTGTGGACGGTTAGCTAAGGCATATCGTTAAAACGTTTCAAGTGCTGCCCAAAAAAAGTGAGACGCAGCACAAAGCACGGTGAAATATGCACCACATCATCTGCTGATGCCACTTCTTATGATAAACTTGTTTCAAAACGGCATTATATTTCATTGAAAAAAATCTTGAAAATTTCAAGTCATTAAAACGTTTAAAAAGTGAAAAATTTTCATTATGAGAAAAATTTTCAAATTTTGCCGAATGATTTTGTGAATTCAAGTAGCTAGTTCACACTTAGGTTTTTGTTTTCATATTGACACACAAAAGAAATTTGTCATAAATTGCAAAAAATTTCAGTGATTTTTAACTAGTCTTGAAACATATTTTAAAATTAATACGCTGCAAATTAATAAGTTTTGTAAAGTTATTTTTAAAAAAATATTCATTGTTATTAAGATTTTATGAATTGGCAGGATACGGCCACATAGCTCCAAAAACTGATGAAGGACGCGTTGTCACCATATTTTATGCCTTGGTTGGCATTCCTTTGTGTATTTTCTCTGTCACTCACATAGGAGGATTTATGGCCACGATTTTTAGATTTTTATATAAAAACATTTTTTGTGGTCTTTGCTGTGTTTGCTTCAACAAAATGAAAAGACAAAAATCTTTCTCGCGAGAACCGTCAAAAAAAGATGTTCAAATAAACACAACATTTGGTAACAGTAATGAAGATTTTGCAACAAACAAAAACAAGAACTGGCAATCATATTTTGTGTTGACATGCTGTCGAAATTTCAAAACAGTAAAAACACGTGAATCAAACAAAAAAATATTTTCTGAAACAAAACTAAATTGTGTCGTCGATACCGAAGTGATAAAATCGAAAAATCATCCAAAAACAAAACGACTGAGGCAGTCCTACAATACCATTGTAAAATGGAGGCGAGGAATCCACAACGCTCTGTTCACGGATGACAATCGAAACATACAGGTTAAAATTTAAGTTATTTTAAATTTACATCCGCAGACGTATGGTCCTTGAAGTATTTGGTTATTCGAACAAACTAAAAGACAAACTTTCTTGCGTACCTTCCATCAAGTTAAATTTA
This sequence comes from Helobdella robusta, assembly GCF_000326865.2. Classification (NCBI taxonomy): domain Eukaryota; kingdom Metazoa; phylum Annelida; class Clitellata; order Rhynchobdellida; family Glossiphoniidae; genus Helobdella; species Helobdella robusta. Next base: position 113,161 of record NW_008705394.1, on the reverse strand, counting down.
ATTAAGTCCAAACTGGCGGTAAGCATGAAAACGTGGATTTTGCCATGGAAATTACGCGGTATATGATAAAACCAAATTTTTGGGAACTTAGAAACAAAATTTCTATTAAATATAAAGTTGAAATGCTGAAAATGTTTGTATTTTTTGGTGTGAGACTAACAAAATAAGCTTTGGTCTCAAGGTTAATCCGATCATGACCGCCTTATATATTACTCAATCTAACAAAAAAACATATGTAAAAACAACAAAATATATGTTTTTTGGTTATCCATTGAGGTCAATGGTTATCCTATATGGCCAAGCAGTGCTCCTGTTCAATCTTTGATGTAAAATTTTTTATGGTATTTCAGCTCCTGGATGGTGCTACGGTGGGCCTGGTTGGAAAGGGGTTTTATTCTTTAGGGTTATTTTGTTTTTATTAAATCCCATCATATAGATTTAAGTATTTTAGAAATTCTATAAGTTTAGTTACGTCTTCGCTTGTCTTGAAATTTTCTGAAAGATTTTTATCAACTAGTTTGTCAGCAAATGTGGTTTTGGAAGCTATTATACGTTGAATTGAAAACTTATGTTTGCAATATAGGCCAATAGGTTGCGCCGTTCTATTTAATAGGTGTCCATGACTTAACTTTGTTGGTCCTATCATTATTCTAATGATTTTTAATGTTGTAAATCGAGTGCTATTTGTTTTGAATATTATTTGATCAGATAATTGTATGATCTGCCTTAATTGCGTATTGGAGTCGTACCATTCAGTCTGCAAAATTTATATACTTCCTGGTCTACTACAGCTTTAATATCATTGAATAGCATTTCAGTGTCCCCAACTGGTTTTTGATGGGCTACTAAAACCAAATTGTCTGACTTTTCATCACTAAATATACCCTTATGGCTTGGCACTCAAATTATTTTGAGTTGGCATTTATTTTGAGATATATTATGGATTTTAAGCGTGATTATGCCGACTAGTGCTTTTACACATGACAAAGAGTCTGTTATTATCATAAAATATTTATTGGTTTCGTTTTTAATGTGATTTAGGGCCATATTAATGGTTTGAAGTTTAGCTGTGAAAATAAATGTGTTATCTGGAAGATGGGTACTTATTTCAGTTTCAACAATCACCGCAGCTGCTGTTAGAGATTGATTTATTTTTGATCCGTCTGTATATATTATGGTTTTATTAATGCAGTCGTTAAAGAATTCTTTAACTATAGGTCGTAAAATTTATTGTTCTTCTGATTTTTTATATTTTGTTAGGTTATGTATTTATTTCAGGTTTAATTATTTTTCAGCTAGGAATTAGCATGTCTGGGATTTTCATGATATTATATTGTCCTATATTTTTAATATGTTTTTCAGTTTGTAAATAAAATGGATTAATTAATTTGTTGTTTATACTGAAATTCGTTTTGTGTTGTTTAGATGTAACATATTTGTAAAAAGGATTTTTGTTATTGGATGAGTTCTTGTAGCAATAGTTAAGAAAAAATTTGATGTGTCTAAGTTGTAAGAGAATTTCGTTTGCTTATACATGTAGACTTATTGAAGGCGATGTCCTATCTTCATAGACATAGCCTTAGTCAGTCATTTATAATTGGAATTATTGAATTTAGATAAGATTTTCTGGTGGATCTATAAACCTGAAATTCATAATTTATTATTGATCATTTTGAATTCTATATATAATCAATAAATTTTTATTATTTGCAAACCATTGTATATGAGGAAAGAAGTTAAGCTATTAAGCCTAGAAATTTTAAACTGTTATTTAATTGCCAGTTTGGGAAGTTTATCTTGCTTTTTCTTGTAAATTACATTGCCGATGTCTTTGAATTTGAAAGTTATTCCGTTGTTAATTGACCAGTTTGTTTGTCTTAATAATTTATTTACCCTATTTTTCTATATTTTCAATGCATTTATGTTTATAGTTTATCGTATTTCCATGTCCATTTTTTTTGCTATTAGAAAACTTATTGTTGTGTTTTACTTTAAAGGTACTATTGTTTAGAACAGAGGCCCACTTAATCCGGCCTTGTGCAAATCTCTAAGGATGACATATTCGATGTAAAACTTAAGATTAAATTAAAGAAATTATAATATAAATGTGATTATCTAAAAAATTAAAAATACCGGTTTTGTTTGAAAAAAACATGTATTTCGTGTTAAAGGGTTCAATTCTACTTGCAAACGAGCAAAGTTTTTTTTTTAAGTTCGTTGGACTGAACATTAAACACGTTGTTCATTTGATGCATATCTATGAAAGGTATTGAGAAGTTGATTTATCTTAACGACCATCAACACATTAATTAGAAACATCAAAAAAGAGTCAATTCTAAAAAGATTTTTAGTAATTTTTTAAAGTAAGCTTTCAAATTTTCACTTAGTAAATGAGAGTCGCACAAAATATCAAACGTGCATTTCTTGTTAGCAGGTAACATTTTTTGTTGGCCATTAAATGGCTTATATCTTCTTTATATATGTTATATATAAAGAAAGCTTATATATATATATCTTCTGGCCCGATTAAGCCAACTAAATTAAGCTTGCATAATAGACAGAGATTTTGTTTTTTGAAGATTAGTCTGAATGAGCGACTGGTCTAACTGATTTCCTCTGTATATATAAAACTCTGGTTAGAATTTATGAAACAGCTACATGTATGGTTAAATATTTTACTGGCACAACAACGATTTTCTGAATTTTTAAATAACTCTATGATAACCAATCATTTGCGTAAAATCTCTTACATGTTATCATTTTAAGCTAATTACAAATGTTGATTTTAATATTGATTTTAATATAAATCAGCTGCATTATTTTAACTTTAAATAAGAAAAAATTGTTACCCAGTATAAAAAATAACATATTTTTGTTGTTTATGTGCAGGTTCCCATTTACGTGAGTCTCTTGCTAATTGCAGGTTACATCGGTCTCGGTGCTCTTCTATTTGGATTGTGGGAAAATGATTGGAACGTACTGATCGGTTCATATTTCTGCTTTATAACGTTGTCCACAATTGGCTTTGGAGATTTTGTTCCCGGCGCAAGTTTAGATCCATCTTCATCTCAAGAAAAACTGGTTTTATGCACCTTATATTTGATAGTTGGCTTAGCTTTGCTGGCAATGTGTTTTGATTTGATGCAAGAAGAAGCTAGATGCCTTTTAAAAACTTTTGGAAAAAAAATTGGACTGATTAACAGTGAAAAAATATAGTCGTTAAGAATTCAAATTTTTAAACATTACAACCCGGTAAAAATTTAATTACCAATTTATTTGATACAAAGTTCTTAAAAATATTCAATTTACATTACAAAATGTAACGTTATTGAAAAGTTAAAAATCTCAAAAGAAGAGCAGGCGTATACATAGTTTATTTTTTATTATTACATGTTAATATTTAATTTCTAATATTTTTCAAAATGTATGCGGGATCGAGACTGAAACTGCACGAGGAATGCATACGTAGTCAAATCTGTGGCCATTAAATTTTTTATAAAAATCGCTTTATAAACGTTTATAATAATAATAATAATCTCAAATGGCAACTACGCATTAATTAATGGTGGCTTTATAGCTCGAGTTCTTAAAACATTTTGGAACCAACCATATTAAAATAACAAATCGGTCCGACAACAAAACAAAATTAATTTTATTCTCAATCTTTGTTTTACAAAAAAAATTTTATTGTAAAAAACGCAATTAATTAATATTTTTTAAAATGTACAAAAACATTTTGCCAAACAAATTTTAAATTTATATGTGAAAGAGGATATGCGACCATCAAGCAAAGAAGATGAGACCGGTGGGCTGATTAAAATGAAAGATGAGGATGAAAATACTGCTTGGAAAACGATTCAAAATAATGCTGAATTGACACTGAAGGGAAATACGAAGTGACGTCAATAATTGAATGACCCTGTAGGAATGAATCAGTGTAGGTGAGAATAAGATGATTCTTGAAGATCTCAATAGTTGGAACATGAAAAATTTTAAAAAGAGAACTTTAAATTTTAAATAAACCCACCAATATTTCCCGAGTACAGCTGAATGGCGAACAAAGTGTGAATGATGAAAAATGATTATTTAATTAATCAAATCTTATTGCATCAATAAACATTAAAATATTTAAACGTTTATGAATACTGAATTAATAACTTGCTTAAAAATCAGTGCATTTGAAAAAATGAATTATTTATTATTAATTTTATAAACTTAGAGTAAATGAAAAACATGTTTTAAAACGAAATTACACACTAATTGTTAAATAAACTCAATATATTATCATTATATAGCAAACATGTAGCCACACAACAACAAAATAAAAAAATATTTTCAACAGAGCTGCAATGTTTTAATTTTTGTGTTCATTTATCAAAGATGTATTTCATTATAAAAATATATTTCATCAAAACAAGAAGCGGTACAAACATGAAATTGATCACAAACGAAGAAAAACAAGAATACTTGGTATAAACTATACAACATACATTTAGTTTATGTGAATGGTCGATTCAATACGTGCATGATTGTTTAAATTCAAAGTTTAAAAAATATTCAATTAATGATCCTGTTAAGTTATACAATAGTATTCATCACTTAGTTAAAATCGTTTCATTTGACAAAACTTGAAAAAAATGTCTTCAATTTACTTTTTTCAGTTGATTCTTTTTTTAATAACTCGTAATTGAAATTGTCTGCATGTTTCTTCTCACTGTGCAAATCTCTCTCTGACAAGTTGCTGTTTTTCAAATTCGTTTCACGAAACTTTGGCTTGAAATTGGCTGCAAATGTAGGAAACTTTTGTCTCGTCATCGTTTTTTCGGTTCCGCTGTGGTTCATGCTTTTATCTGTTTTTAAATATTTGTTTCATTTCAAAAATAGTTCAATTGCAAAGACTATAACGATTTATTAAATTATAAAAATGAAAACCTTTAACATCGGTTTCCTTGCATTTTGTGAAACTTGCAGTACTTCGCCGTAGCTCTATTTCTTTTTTTTCGTTATCATGCATACCTCGATCTGCATTTTTTCTTGTGTCTTCATTTACTTCCAATTTAGATTTTAAAAAACTAATACATTTATTTGAGACGTTCTCGTCTGAGTCATCGTAACATTCTTGAATCATTGATGACTTTTTTTCTTCGCAGATGTTTTCTTTATCGGCAATATTTGCAGATAAATTTTGTTGGTGAATTGTTGCTGAAGATTTGATATAAGGGTTTAGAGGTTCTCTTGAAAATTTAATTGGCCCGGACAGTGCGTGATTGTTATTAGATTCATCCATTACACCGGCGTTCTTGTTTTCCTCATCTTCATCGCCATCGTTCTCATCAATAATTATGGACATAAGAGATTGGTCACCAGCACTTTTTTTTCTATAAGCTGAAGTGCCATAAAAAGCTTGTTGACTTGCAAACAGCCAATTTGAGCTTTCGATTTTTGAACCATTGTTTGAAGCATCTCTGGACTGTTGTTTTGGTGTTATTCCAGAATTATTTGCAGTAGAAAAATTATTTTCATGTGTTAAATTTGGAGCATGTGAAACATTGCGACCTTCTTTCTTGCGAAAACTTGACGCTGGACTTGAATGTCTCCTTCCAGTTGTTTCGTTTTTGCCAAACGTAACGGTTGATCCTTTGCGAGGCATCATGGGTGATAAAAAACTTGGATTTTGATTTGTGTTTGAAGATATAGAGGAATGACGCAAATTAGTGTAGCCATTTGAAGTGTCCAGACGTAAATTGTTAGGAACATTTACTTCCCATTCAGATTCTCGAGGAGAAGAAAAATCCCATATTCTGGAACCAAAATTGCTTGAATCTTTACTACTTCTGCTCCGGCTGCTTCGACTGCACATTGAAAATGAGCATTCGGAATTAGGAATAGACATTTTAGAACAGTCACTTAATCCGTCACTTTCTATAATTATGTACCTTCTTGAGCCCAACTGACCAAACCCTGACAGCATCGACATATCGTCAAAATCTAATGTTTCAATTCTGCTTATATGGATACCTGGTAGATCGCAAGGAACTGGAAGAATAATGCTACCAGTACTTATTGAAGCTTCTAAAGATTTTTTGCAATCTATTCCTACCTTCATTGATTTTTCTTCCGCTTCATGTATGTAAGTTCCTATTAAACTGCTATGGCTAAGTCGACTTCTGGTATCAATACTTGGAACTCTGGAAGATTTTCTTGATATTGAATCTAGAGAACTGAATAAAATGTTCATCGTTTAAAATTTTAATTGCTTAATATTTTCAAATATTTTAATTTTATTTTCTAACTATTTTTATTTATTGTTATTAAATTTATTAATTCTAGTATGATGTCTATAATTATTTCATTTAATTATGTTCCAAATATATTAGATTAGATATTTGTTACAATGCGTTAATAAGCTGTAACACACCAAATCGAATTGCCAACTGCATTAATGGGTCAACTGAGTTTACAATAAATTTTCAATGAAAATTTATTTAGAAAATTATTAGAACTTTAAAAAAGTATAATAACAATGATATCTACCCTACAACTTGTCTTATTTTGTGACTAGCCATAATCTTTGTCAGTTATTATTATTATGAGTGTTCGTTTGGCTCGTTTTCAAATCTTTTCAAAAACGCCAATAACTAAAATCATAGATTGCCCAGAAAAAATATTTAAGCTTTTAGTTTTTTTGAAACGTTGCAAGGGTACAAAAATGTTGTGGCAGACTAATCCAAATCATCGATCCAACAATAGCAAAATTTCTTTATCATATTTTCAATTCAGCAAAAGGAACTTTTAGCAGGTTTAAACCATCTGAACGCAATCCAAGCCGATGCATTGGAATATCTCTCCGAACAATTTTATCTTGAAAGTATTTGGTAGCCAGGCCATTTTTGCATTTAAAAGCTGCAACAGCAATTCTGAAGACAACTCTTTTTTTAAGCGATAGCCAATGCAATTCTCGCAAAATTGGAGTAACATGTTCAAACTTTAATGCACCCATTAGTCTTTGCAGCCCAATTCACTTTATTTGCAATGCCAGAACAAAACATTGCAATAATCAATTTTTAAATGTATGAACGCATGAACTAGACTTTGTAAAATGTCCTTATTTAATGATTTCCGAACAAATCTCATTCCACGCTAATGATGATAGCATTCTCTTTCAAGTGATCTAACGTGATCTTGCATCAGTAAATCAGTAAGTAAATTACTGTCCAAAATCTTTTTCAGATTGTGCACAGATGTACAAAAGTCAATTGAATTACCATCAATATTAACCGAATATTTTAATTTATTTTGTGTAAGTTATGACCAAAAGTTATCCTATCCCAATCGAAACAACTTGTGCATTACATAAGCTTATTATGTTGAATGAACTGCTTTTTTGTATTCGAACTACTTGGTGTTAAATTTAAAACTACAACATTTTTATAAATGAAAATTGTCAAATTTTTTATATGTTCAATCTTTTAATCTTTTTATTCTGCTTCATACTTGAATTGAACTTGTGAATGTATGCAACTCATTTTCGAGAATTAATAATTATGAATGTGGGCGTATGTGTGTATATATATATTATATATATATATATATGTTTATATTTATATATATTTATATATGCAGTGCACTTTTCATATGTCATACTTGAAGAAATGAATGTACTCTGCCATTTACATATGTCTATAAGTATGAACGATGAGTAAAAACAAAATGGTTGGCTTTGAATGTACACCGCTTTTTCTTTAGTTTTTCATTTTTTTAAACTTTTATTATACCTATTCTATTTTTATTATTTTATTCATTTTTTAAATTTTATTGATTACCTTTTGTTTTTTTTTAATTTATTGTCACCAATATATTTTATATTCAAAATTTACAAATGTAAGACTTTCTATATTAATAGTTTATATTTTTATCATTTCGTACTTTGCATTTTGTTACATTCTCTGCATTTTACAGAGTTTGATTTAGAGAATTTAAAAAAATTAATTTTTCGTTCAACAAGTTTTGTGTTTTTGGTCATATTTTAAAAAGTGCTTTGCTGAATAAAAGTTAATGTAAACAATGTTTTGGTATCTTGGTATTTTGATATATTATTTCGGGTTGAATATAAAAAATTATTTTAATTATTTTAAAACTATATAATAAAAACTATATTTAAATGTTTTGACACCACTTGAAAGCGCACGTATTTTTCGAATAAAAAGTTTGGTTTAAATTGAATAAAGATGACCAGTTTAAAAATTATTACAAAGGCTCCCGTTTTTTTATTGAGAACATTATTTGTATGACTTTTTTCTACATAAAATATAAGCGTGCTGTTAGAAAAAAAAGATTGGAAAAACTAAAAATTAGAATGATTAGAAACGTGTTAAAAGCAAATCGAGAAGTTGAGGGAAAAAAATTTGGTGACGTCATTTGGAAGTGAACGAGTTTACTGTCTAATGTAGAGCTTGGTTTGAATAATTTTACTAATTTAAAACAATATTACACAGACTCAGAGTAAGGCCACAGATAAGGAAGACAGTGCAAGTACATCTAGTAAATGATGAAATTAACTAATTGTATTACACATCTATCAATTAAGTTATCCATTTTAAATATTAAATTGATTTACAAGTGTGAGGCCCTAGGGTCACAAAATGTGGTGGCCTTGATTTATTTATTTATTGGAGGTCCCTTTAAGAAACTTTGATAGCTTTTAAGAAACGTTGATGACAGTTTTTTAAAAGTTCAGGTAAATTTTAATTTTTGTGAAGATAAATATGATTTTGCCTAGTATGTGACATTTTTCCACATGATTTTGGAAGTTGATGATGCAGGAACAAAAAGATTTCTTGTGTTTGATAGCAACCATTCATACAAATTTTCAAAAATGAAATAATCATTTTTATTTGTGCGGGCTTTTAATAATTTTAATAGTATTTTAATAATACTTCTTTTAATGCATAGAACCACGCATTAGTTATTTAGTTAATCCAACAATTAATTAATAATAATAATAATAATGATGAAAACATTTTTTATTCTGGCCATAAACATGAAAAAATCTTTAATTGTTGGTTTTATGTCTTTTGATTCAGAAAGATAGTCAAGTTGTCGATTTTGATAAAACTAAAAAACGAGTCATAATTGGTCGTTATCGTTTATTTCCAAAAAGTTTAGAAAGTTTTACTCTCGGAAATTCAATATATTTTTTCAGCGACCTAACATTTAAACCACCTGATTTGTAATGGAGCAATAAATTTTCTGATGAACAGTAGTGAGATCCATGTTTCTACTGTCTCAATGACCAAGGAGTCTATGTTATTTCCAATTTAAGTCAAAAATACATCGTGCATACGAGGCTAAAAAACTGATATGTTTTTGCGTTTTTTTAAGCATTAAGTAATGTTGTTTTCTAAATATAAATCTTACCGAGATATTCGACATAATCATTGGTAAAAACTGCTCATAAAAGCTGCTTTTTTATCTCATACCAATTGCTGCAAAATTTTTCCGATTGCATGGCTCTAAGCCTTTTTCATATTTATTAGTTTTTGAGGGCTGTCAGTATTGTTGACAAGGAAGGGCGTGTTTTATACGTAGATGCGGCAAGAGATAATACATACAAGTATCATCTTTCCGATAGTTATCACACACAAAATTTTTAATAAACGCAATTTTTAATATTTTGAACATTCTACTTTAACATTTTATATATTTCATCATGAAAAAATAATAAGTCATTTAACATTTTTTAAGTTTTCACTTTTTTCAGCACATTATAAAAACCAACGACATGATCGCAAATGAATATCATAACAAATCTCGTTTCAAACCTTGTGTCAAGAGCATTTTGTTGTCTAAGTTTTAATAAAAGTTGACTTCGTATCTGCGGATCTTCAAGAGCTTGTGTAGAAAAGATTTGAGGATTTTTGAGCAAGTCTATAGCAAGCGCGTGAAGTTGAACTCGAGTTCTCAATTCCATAGAATGTTTTTGCCTTTGCATTTCAACAGTCCACAATCGACAGAATACACCACCCACAACCCACATGACCGCGGTCGCCATGAGACATGCAGGTCCAATTATTTGCAAAAAAAGCTGATGAGATGGAGCCATTTTTAAATCGATGAAACCCAAAATGGTAATACTTATTCCAACAAGCAGAAGAATAGTTGATAAAACAAAAAGACTTCTTCCAGCGCTTTCTAATGTAGTCCACCGTTTTCTTGCGGAAGGTGGTACGTTCATGCGAACTAGGTCTAAACTGTCTACAGATGATATGCTGTTGCGAGTTGTTAAATATTTCTTCTTTTGCAAAATGCGGTCCTTTATTCGCATCTGTCGGTTGTCGAATCTGTCACTTCCAGAAATAATTTGCTTTTCTGTCCTCTTGAATAGATGAATATTTTGTGAATAAATAAATTAATTCAGCTACATTTAAAATGTAAAAAATGTATTGGTAAACAGTTATGAAAACATTTAAAAATTGAATCTATTAGATGATGGCGGCATCACTCTTCCACTACATAATTTCATTCTTTAAATTTTTTGACGCGAACGTTGCATATGATATCAAAATTTCAATATAGAATAATCGCCCTCTAGCTTCTTAGGGGCGAGCTGCACGTGATTTCAACAAATGAAACAAAAGCAAAGGTACTGTAGAAGTTTTGTTCCACATTATAAATTTTTTACATAACTATATCATTTCATCACAGTATGCCAAAAGAATTAAATTATGTGAATGAAAAATTAATTAGTTACCTTAATTGATTATAATTCGGATCTTTTAGAGGACCCTGGCCATTCGATGAACAACCAATCAGCAGTCAACAAATAACATCGGAGCGTAACGTTGCAAACATTCAGCACAAATATGAATTTTTAATAGTAAAGACCCTTTTTAAACTCTCAAGTAGTGAATGATTGACATAAAAAAAACAGTTTTTAAAACATTTTGCTTTTCAATTAATTTCATATGGCAACATTCTTCAATATGGAGATGGAAAATACATTGAAAGAACATGTATCATGGAGTAATATACATGCATACATATATATATATATATATATATTTATATATATATATGTATACATGTATATATAAATATATATATACATTTATTTATATTTACACAATAACAATTTATGTCATGTGTGTTTTGCACATGCCGACTAAGGAATTACAATAAATAAATAAATATAATCCATAGCAACATTTTTTGAACTATTTTAACGTGAAAATTTCAATTCGTTGATGTAAGTCTCAGACGTTGAATTAATAACCAACCTGGAATGTGTGAGTGTATGCAGACGCACGTCTCGTGCATGAACAAGCTGTTGTAGGTATAAGCCAGAATGTGCATCTATATGAATATATATGTATATATACGTATATAATATATATATATATATATATAATTATTGTTGCTTTATCTTCATATTCCTGAACGTCAGCATGCCTGTATGATGCTGTCAACAACTACTTTACGTTCAAACAGTATTTCCATTAATATGATAGAATAGTAAAAAATTGCATTAATAATAATATCTATGAACATTAATTAAAAATTCTAAGGGTAAAACTATGTAACAAAAATATTTTCTTGTCTAAGCATATGTTTAAGATGGACATATGTTTGTTTGCATTTCATTTGCACTTGAATGCTTGCGGCTGCTTCTCGCCGCCGCACTCACGCACATCAAATAGATTCCAACATGATGAAAATTCATATACATACATACATATATATATATTTTAATTGTAAAAATATATATATATATATTATATGGCATTGGTTACTGAGGCAACCATATAGATATATTTTCTATCAAAAATAATACCCCAATTTGTAGTTATTTGCTTTTTAAATAAGACTTTAACAAGACGTAATTTTTCAGATTCAGATTTAAGTCTGTGATTTGGCTGACGGCCGTTTCGGCTAGTGTCATCGTCAGATTGGCTAATGCGCAGTTTTTGTAATTGGTGTTTTGGTATATTACTTTGATGTTGCTGCCGAGGATTTCACGGTTTATCGTGATTGAGTGTGTTGAGTCCAATTGAGATTTGATAGCACCACTCTGATTATGCATCGTAAGAATTTATAGAATATTGTAAAAATTATGGTCTATTACCAACATATATATATATATTTTTACAATATTCTATAAATTCTACCGAATGTTTGGCGTTAGTATGTTTGTAGTTCGTTTTACGTTAATATGTTTGTAGTGCGTTATATATATATATATATAGGCCTTAATGAAATATGTATATATATATATATATATATATATATATATATTATTGGTAATCCATTACCCGCGTTAGGCCAAACGTACGTTTTGTCTCTCATGAGATTCGTCAGATATATATATATATATATATATATATATATATATATATATAGATTTATATAGATTTATATATATATATATATATCTGTGTGTGTGTGTGTGTGTGTGTTGGTGATAGACCATAATTTTTACAATATTCTATAAATTTTACCGAATGTTTTGCGTTAATATGTTTGTAGTTCGTTTTTTCGATTTTTCTCACAAAGTTTTTTTTTGAAAACGGTTAGTTTATTAAAATTTAAAATAAACTTATTTTTCGAATTCTGGCTGAAAATAAGGTCATATTTCGATTCCGAATGAATCATCATCTGTGGAAATTGATTTATATTTTTATTATTTGCATATTTACTTTGTGAAAATGAATTTAGATGGAAATTAGGTGTCAGGTTTCTTTATTGGCTGGTCATCTACTTTAGTCTCCTTTTCTTCATCGATAGCATCATATTCTTTGTCAGTATTTACAATGCTAGATTTCATCATTTTTTACAATGGTAGTTTTATATATATAAACATCTATATATATATATATATATAGTGTCAGAATTATGAAATAATACTGACTAAAAATACTGCAAAATTTTCAACGCGAAATTTATTCACTCGATAGGGGGCATGGTGCAAGTTAATTTACTCGATAGGTGACAACGTATTTTTTTTTGTTTTGCAATTTAGATGACGTCATAAATTATTATAAATTATTTTAAAATTTAATTAGTACTTTTTCTGATTAATTGGACATGCCTTGTAGATTTTTATGTTTTAAAACACCCGAAACAAAATCTAATTTTGTTTTGATAAGGAAGGGTGTGAAAAGACTTGAGAGAAACTGGGTTCACCAGTTAGAGGACTGGGTTGACTAGTGAGGCAGCTTCGAATAATCAGTGCCTCTTCTGGTCCCTAAGAGACTTAACGCGTGATTCTATGCTCATTGGCATAGTTTCAGAAACGTCTTAAGTTCTCAAAGAGTCAGCCTTGGGTTCACCAGTTAGGCAGCTTCGAGTAATCAGTGCCTGTTCTGGTATCTAAGAGACTTAACGCGTGATTCTATGCTCATTGGCATAGTTTCAGAAACGCCTTAAGTTCTCAAAAGTGGATTTAGTACGAGACTCTATGCTCATTGGCATAGTTTCGCACGCGTACTGAAGACACACAATTTGTTTCCAGTGTTGTTCTGACTCTTGTTGTCTTGTATTGGTCGTGCGAAAGCCGATCAGACTCGACGGCCCAGTGAAAACAGGCCGGGGTTGTGCGAAAGCCGACCGACTGACTGACAGGCCCAGTGAAAACAGGCCCTTGGTCGTGCGAAAGCCGATCAGACTTGACGGCCCAGTGAAAACAGGCCAAGGTTGTGCGAAAGCCGACCGACTGACAGACAGGCCCAGTGAAAACAGGCCTTGGGTTCTGTGAAAACGAATCCGCCTCGTTGTTTTGTTTCTTGTGCTATTTGTGGACCTAGGGTTCTTTGCTGGATTCTATACTCATTGGTATATGTTACTCAGTAAAATCATATAATTAGAAAAAGCCCAGTGCCACACAGGACTGGTCGAACTCACGATAAAAATATACTCAAAAATTATTGTCGGACCATACAAAAATTCCCTGAGAAAGATAGAGGAGGAGATTGCTTCCTCTTACCATTTTAATTTATTATTATTTAAAATCTCCGACAATTGGCGCCCAACGTGGGGCCTTGTCACCCTTTTAAAAATCCTCCTCCTCATTAATTTATTATTTATTATTTTAAAATTTCCGACAATATATAATACATATATATGTATATATATATATATATATATATATATATATATATATATATATATATATATATATAGTGGCTCAGAAGCTACTTGATTGGCCGAACACAGCAGGTTTTGTTCAACGGGAGTTTGTCCTACGTCAGTGTGGTTCGCTCTAGTGTGCCGCAGGGGTCTGTTTTGGGTCCTTTATTGTTTCTGCTTTATACATCTGATGTGCTGAAGATAATTGATTCCTATGATTTTAAAAGCCATGCATATGCAGACGACATTCAAATTATGTTATCAGGCAAACCGATGTTATTTCAAGACGAGATTACGAGATTCATTGAATGTATGTCGGAGGTTAATTTGTGGATGTCGAGAAATGAATTGAAGCTTAACCAGGGTAAAACAAAATTTCTTCCTATTGGTACCTGGCAGCAGTTTGTAAACTTGGATATAAATTCAGTTGTTATGAATGGTAAAAAAATAGATTTCTGTAAAGCAGTGTCGAACCTAGGTTTTATTATTGATTCAAACCTAACAATGAAATCTCATTTTAAAATGATCTCTATATCAGGCTTGGCACAGATTAGAAGATTGAAACAAATTCGAGAATCACTTGATAAAGACGCAATGCAGACTCTGGCGCATGCGTTGGTGCACTCGCGTGTCGATTATTGCAATAGTTTATTTTATGGACTTTTATTTTATGGACTCCCGGCTAGATCCATCAAAACTCTGCAATCGATACAAAACCGAACTGCCTGGATTGTGGCTGGATGTCGATGGTATAATCACGCCACACCGATCCTGAGTGATTTGCATTGGTTGCCCATAAATAAAAGAATTGTTTTTAAAATCTTTGTCACAGTTTTTAAATCACTAAATGGTCAGCTCCAAAATATTTATCAGATAAACTGAAATTAAAAACGTCGATCGCATCTGGTGTGCGTCTGAGGTCTGACGATTCAAACATTATTGTGGTTCCTCATAGACAGCTAAAGATTGGATTGCATGATTTTGTTGTGTCTGGAACGGCTTGCCGTTGGCCCTCAGAATGCCTGGAATGAACATTGCTGAATTTAAAAGACAATTAAAGACATACATTTTTTTATTATAGTTCATTTCTTTTCATTCTTCGTATTTTGTTATTAATATTAGTTATAATTTGATAGCGTTTGTGAAAACTGCTATAACGAACGTTATATTAAGTTTTCTCTTAATAATATATATATATATATATATATATATATATATATATATATATTGTGAATTCTAGCGAATTGTTGGCATTAATCAATTTAAAGTTTGTCTTTTATATTTTCCCTACTAGAATTTTTCAGAAATTGTTTTATTTGCTTAAAATTGAATTATCCAAGTTCATCATGAAAGTTTAATGAAACTATTGTTATCCGAATTCATCATGCAAATAAAGTTTTATTTCAATTTTTCATAAATCATCTTTAAAGCATGTATATACATTGTATATATAAATATGTGTGTATATATGTGTATATATGTGATATATATATATATATATATATATATATATATACGAATGGTATTTGTGGTAGAATTTATAGAATGTTTTAAAAATTATGGTCTATTACCAATATATATATATATATACATATATATATATATATATATATATATATATATATATATATATAAATGATGGTCTATTACCAATATATATAATATATGTATATATATATATATGTTGGTAATAGACAATAATTTTTACAATATCAATGAAAACAAAGAAGTAATAAAAACTAGCATTGTAAATAGTGACAAAGAAAAATATGATGCTATCGATGACGATAAACTCATTTCCAACCCGGCGCTTAACCAACAATGAAAACAAAGAAGTAACAAAAACTAGCATTGTAAATAGTGACAAAGAAGAATATGATGCTATCGATGAAGAAAAGGAGACCAAAGAAGATGACCAGCCAATAAAGAAACCTGACACCTAATTTCCATCTAAGTTCATTTTGACAAAATCAATTTCCATCTATGTTCATTTTGACAAAGTCAATATTTTCCTGTATAAACATCAAAAAGCACTGATGATGATTCATTCGGAATCGAAATATGGCCTTATTTGCAGCATGAATTCGGAAAATAAGTTTATTTTGAATTTTAATAAACTAAACGTTCACCGAAAAACTTTAGTGAGAAAAATTGAAAAAACGAACTACAAACATATTAACGCCAAACATTCGGTAGAATTTATAGAATATTGTAAATATATATATATATATATATATATATATATATATATATATGTGTGTGTGTGTGTGTGTGTGTGTGTGTGTGTGTGTGTGTTTGTGTGTGTGCACATAAAAAAATCTGCTTAAATGATCAAAGCGAGTGGACTGAGAAATATAAAATTAGCACCATCAGTTCATTTATCATAAACGTATTCTCTTCCTCACTTTCCTCCGTCGACAACTGTATTGATTGGGCTTTACTTTAATATAAATATCAATATCATTTCTTTGTTAAAAATCTTATCAATAAACATAAGCTATCTTCTCTTAAATAAAATTGATCATCTTCATTTATTTCCGTTTCTCGATGTGCTAAATTTTTTTGAGTGTTAACATGTCTATCACAATCTTTTGAAACAGAGTCAATACTTTCTGGTTCTATTCATAACATGTGGTTTAAATTTTTTTCTGAAACTAGATTGGGGAGGTACAGTTGTATCGTTAGTACTTAGTTCCGTCCCACATTGAGATGGTTTAACGTTATCTCTTACATATGGCACTGTATAATTATCAGCTGCTGATGCTAACTTGTCATAATCCAACCAAAAATCATGCTCTTGATTGAGAATAAAATTTAAACAATTTTTTGGCAACAATTCTTTTATATTATCAGTCATAATCAAATTCACTAATCTGTCAACACCCGTTCCAACGTCCTTAATTTTTCAATTTTGATAACAAAATTGATAAATTTCATTTAGTATTTTTTTGTACAAAAAAATTGATCTAGTTTTAAATCTTTTTTAATTCAGACCTGTCAAATGCAGAGTTTACATGTTATTCTATACTTGTAATTAAACTTTCGTGTTAAAATGACTGTACTATCCGCACCACACGACGCACAAGCACATGATGAATGCATGCGAAGTACGCATCATTGGCGCATTATGGTTTTTGAGTTTTAAACAGTATTCAAACCGTGCCGTCAAATAATAGCAGCGCGATACATGGCGCTCCTACCGACTGAGCTAACTCGGTAACCAACGTTCCTTTAATTTAATAAAACTAACGCTCAAATTATATGTCTTTAATTTCTTAAACATATTATAGTTATCTAATTGTCAACTGTTAATCGAGATATAAGCAATTACACCTTATCATAAAAACACATTTGTTATTTACAAGAAGTTTAGATTAAACACTAGATTGCAGAGTATCGGAGTGGAGTCAGAGTCGACATTTTTTGAAAGGCCGGAGTAGGAATAGAAATTTTTTGAAAAGCCGAAGTCGAAATTTTTCAACGACTCCATCTTCGATAATGGTATGAATTTAAAAAATAATCTATTTTTTAATCTGAAAATTTTGTAAAGATAGTATTTTTGGTAAATTCTTAGCACTCCACACTTATGCTGTTTACATAAAAATATATTGAAAACTTTAAATTTGACTCCGCCCTTCATTAGTATTCATGACCAACTAAAGCGCTTTGTTTTATTGTAATAAGTAATTAAACAAATAATTTAAAAAATTATATTTAAAAATGTTTATTAATAATTTTGATGCCAAATAAAATAAGGTCATATATTAAAATATAGATTAAATATAAATAAAATATGGATTAAATTTAAATGTAATAGTTAATTTGTGCAATCTCTTACATGAAAGAGCTTTTCTATAAAAACGAAATTCTCCTTTCCTTTTCTTTTTGCTATTTCTTCTATTTCTATATCGTTTTCCTTAATAAAAATTTATTGGTGATTTACGTTAAAAATGGTCGTTTACCCCTCAGTTGAAAGAATGAAAATGGTTGAACTGATAGGTTGTATATTAAACACAGAAGATGCAGTGAGGTTGGCAAAACAGCACGGTTTGATAGCGGCCACGATGACATGCCGCTGTCTTGCAGACATGAGGTTTACACACTTTTCATGTTAAATTTCTTGTCTTTCAATTTGACCTTTTAATTAGAAGAAAAATATCGACTTTCAGAGAACGACTTTCTCTTCACTTCAGTCTTCAAAAAAAAAATCTTACGATATTTCTTTATTCTAAATTTTCTTCTACAAATCAATTAATTAAGAAAAACGTTATCTGGGTCCTATAACCTGTTAAATTTCTTGTCACGTAGATCGTTTAATTAATTCCCATAACCTGTTAAATTTCTTGTCACGTAGATCGTTTAATTAATTGATATAATATTGAAAGACATTAAAAAAAGAGAAATAAACTTAGCAACGTTCTTGACTTGTTTATTTCTCTTCACTTCAGTCTTCACAAGGGAATCTTCATAGTCAATTCTCTTTTTCTGAGAAAAACCTTTTACCACTAGCCTGGCTTTAAAACGTTCAACAAAACCATCTGGATTGTGTTTACCTTGTAAAACCATTTGCATGGTATTACCTTATGACCTTTTGGAAGACTTACCAAATCCCACGTTTGATTTTCCTCTAATGATTTCATTTCACTGTTCATGGCTTTAAACCATTAACTTTTTCATCACTTTGAATGGCATCTTTGTAGCTCTCTGGTTCAAGTACATCACATAATGCAGACATAGCAAAAGGATCATAACAAAATGGCTTTTTGATATTATTCCTGTCATGTTAAATCATACCTTTGGTCTTTTGATTACAACAGTCAGATTGATCTTCTTCATCAAATGAAACTGAACAACGGTTGTGAACATCTTCATCTGTTGAAATATTTTTTTTAATCAAAGTTTCTTTATTTTCATCTTTGATTTCAACATCAATCGAAACTGTATCATCTGAACAACATTCTTCTTGCAAAATCACTGAATTTGGTTTGACAACCTTCTTATCAAAAATAACATCTCTTGATCAATGCATTTTAACACGTTTCTTATTCTGATGTCCCATTCGTTCATGGTATAACTGCAATGCATCTTGATCATTGACAAAGTTAACTTCGACTTCAGAATTCAACGGTCTAACAGTTTTTGCAACAAGTTTGAACAAACTTCCATTGTTGTTTCTTATTCCAACAACACTTATCACATTGTCAATAAGTAGATGAAAATTTCTTGAAGTTGAAACAAAAGAGCTATTTCTGTTTTTATCTTGAGTTGCAAGTACTGAGAACAAACTTCTTTTTACTTTTGGCACATACCAGACATCTGTGAGTTTAACAGTTTGTCATTTATTATTAACTTTCACTTGAAGATGAATAATTCCTTTTCCAAAAGCTTCTACAGCATCACCATTTGCAACATATAATTTACTCGGTTGAGAAAATTTTTCAAAACTTTGAAATATGTTTCTTCAAAAAATTAGATGACACGTTGCACCATTGTCAAAAACCATTCATCAGTGTACGCTGACTCATTAATTGCAAAAACATTTGATTCCATAACAACTAGTGACTTATTTTCATCGCGTAGATTGTTATTTCTTGGTTTTGCTGGTCTACCATCAGAATGCCATTTTTCACAATTTCTTACAATGTGACCTGGAAATTTGCAATAATGACATATCAGCTGCTTTGGTTTGCTGACAAATTTATCTTGTTTCTGACCTTTCGCCTTTCATGTCTTGAGATGACCATTTAGTTGTTGCTTTGACAAATAATACTTTAATACCTTCAGTTTTGCTTTCCAAAGGTCTCTCATAGCTACACAATTGATCTGTGAGTGTTTCGACTGTTCTTTCAGTTTTGTTCAACAATCTCCAACTTGCAGCAAAAGAAATATATTTTTCTGGCAGAGTTTCAATCATCTGACACATCAGCAACAAGTCACTGTTTTCATCTTTTCCTAACTCAACCTTCAAATCTTTCCAAAGATTCTTGAGTTTTGTAACATGAGTGACAACATCATCACTTTCATCCATTTTATAGCTAAAGAACTTCATGCATAAGTTGTATGCTTTATCTTCATTAACTTCATCATACAATCTGTGAAGTTTTAACCAAACATCTCTGGCATTACTGAATGAACGAACTTTTTCATACGTTTCATCGGTCATGTTGGTTGACAGAATAATCAAAGCACTACAATCTGCTTTATTGAATCTGTTCAAAGCAGTTTGATATTTTGCTATCTCATCTTAATTTGAGTCATCGTTTAATTCATCTGGAATTTTTAATTTGCCATTTACTACGTCCATTGCATCAGGAATTATCTTTATGGGACCCAGATAACGTTTTTCTTAATTAATTGATTTGACGAAGAAAATTTAGAATAAAAAAATATCAGAAGATTTTTTTTGAAGACTGAAGTGAAGAGAAAACACGTGCTTTTTCATTCTCTGAAAGTCGATATTTTGCTTCTAATTAAAAGGTCAAATTGAAAGACAAAAAATTTAACAGAAAAGGAAAAGTGAAGTTACATACAAAGCAAAGAACATTTGGTCCAAAGAAAATAAATGTATATCATAAATCATAATGTTTTAAAAGAAAACATAAAACTTAACATTTCATGCTTAAACATTTTTTCTCCGTTAACTTTTTCGTTATCATTTTATACTATTGCCTTGCACGCTGTACAGTTTTCTCGTTTGTCATTTGTTTGTTTTTCAAAAATAATAAAAGAAAAGTTTGCATAAAGCACAACAACGGCGGATGGCTACTTGTGGAGGTGTAGAAACTTTAGGTGCCGCGTCACAAAATTAATCAGGCAGTAAGTTTTTAAGTTGCAAACAAATGATGCCTTTCTGGTGGAAGTAGATAGACGAGATGCTGTCACGTTGTTGCCATTGATACGGCGATATGTTCTGCCTGGTTGGTTCCATAAAGGGTAAAGTTTTAAAATTCATTTTGGTTGGTTATTAAATACAGTTCGATTTTAATAATTTTAGGTACAACAGTTTAGACAGATCAACGAGCTGCTTATAACAGGATAACAACCGTAACAGGTCTAAACCACCAAACCGTAAATCATTCCATTACATTTCGGGTCGTAAACGGAGTGCACACAAATGGAGTGGAGAATTTGTGGCGATGCGCCAAACAAAAATTTAAAAGAATGAATGGTACGTCCGATGCTCACGTACAATCATACCTTGATGAATTTATGTGGCTGCGCACCATCGCAGATAGAAAAGAGCGGTTCCAAAAAGCCCTGGAAATATTCGACATTATTACGCGGTTTGAAATTTTGAAACATTTTTTTATTTTTTTATTAACTATTGATTATTATTAGATACTTTTGTTTTCTTTTTTCTATGAAAATATAATGTGCAAATAAAATTACAAATGGTTCTGATGTTTATAACATTTTTTAAAATAAAAAATAATTATTTAGAATATCATTAAAAATTCAAATAGAAAAAAATGAAGCGCTTCAGTTAAAAAATTTACAAATTGAAAAAAAATAAAGCGGTTGGTCATGAATAATAATGAAAGCGGAGTCAAATTTAAATGTCTTCAATATTAGAACATAAGCGTGGAGTGCTAAGAGTTTACCGTGTAAGAAGATAAATATTTATGCAATCTTCTTTAGTACTAAAAAATGCTAATAATGTGAAAAAAATCGCATAATTTTTTTCAGTAGGTTTTAAAACATATGTATTAAGTAAATTTAATAGAAAAACAATTGGTTTTAAGTGTGTTCTAAAGTATTTTTAAATAAAGTTTAAATTATGCAAAAGTGGAAAAATATTTCTTGGAGTCGGAGCCCGGAGTCGGGAGTCAGAGTCGGAAATTTTTACCCAAAGTTGAAGTTTGAATTTTATGAGGAGCCAGAGTCCGACACTCTATATTTTGATTAACCCCGTAAATATCAAATGTATTTTTAGGACGTTCAAAAAAAATTCGCAACTCACTTGAATCCTGAGGCAATTTCCCCAAAACATTTTTGATTGAGTCACTGAACGACTTGAATCTATCACTGAATTTCTTTCGATCAATCGCATCCATTCGTGCTCAGCTTGTGGATGATTTTATTCATCTTTTTTTAATCAGATTTCATCAGTCTGATTTTTACATTTTTTGTTTCGATTCTTGTGCTATTTGTTTTTTCTATTTGAGTTTGCTCTCTCAACTTCAACCTTTTCTCTTTTAGTTTCACCTCGAGCTCTTTTCAATTAAGTTTGTCTGTACAAAATATACGTTGTAAACAATCCCTAACTGGTATTTAAATTTGCGTTGGCAAAGATCGTGGGTGGTAGTTTTGATTGGCGACAGTAGAGGGTAGATGACAATTTTTATTTATTTCCATCTAAATCTTAAGTTAAGTTAATTGATTATTTGAGTGAAAGTAGGGTAAAATGTATATCTGATATGCAGCAAAGACGGACCAAGAAGAAGCTGCATATACGATATGGGAAATGACGTGCGATTTTGTGATGAATAGAATTTGCTAACTTTATTACTGCAATTCCTTAAATCAGTGCTAAATCTTCTTTGTATTTGAAATGGTCCTGGTTTTTAGGATTTTGAAAAAATAAGGCGCCAAGCCCTTGTAACATCTATCAGAATATCTTTAAATTAGGTGAATCTTCTAGTACTGAGTCATCATTTGAGTGTCAAATTTTAGTGATGGTCTTAGAGGTACTAAACTGCTGTCATTCTTAAGCGAAGTGTTTATTCGCGTTTTTTGCTACTCTACCAGTACCAGTGCCGCTAAAACAGATCCGCTTTACACCAGGCAGATCACACCGTCACACTGCTGCAAACTTTATTTGACGATCTGGATTGCCTGAACTGACTATCAAAAAAGACGCTATGCGGTTGTTATTTTGTAGCCTGTGAGCTTGTAAATTTGCTACAGACTTTTTACAAGTATACCCCGAGCTGTGTGTTGTCCAGAAATAATGTTCTCGATGGTCGGTTTGGAGTTGACAGGCATCGTGTAGAAATGCATTCACACTAAATAACGTTTTAGTTCTACAAAATGAGAGGTTCTTTTATTGTCACTGACTATATTATCAGAAAATGTTGTTTAAAAAGCGATCGAGGTTGAATTTGACAAATAGAAATACAAAATGCAGTACCGTTTAGAAATCAATGTCAGAGCAACATTTTTTGTATTATCATTTCTATTTTGTGCAATTAAAATTGTTCGTGAGGTGGCGGAATCAAACTTAAATTTTTAGACGGCAGGAAGGACGAGTTATAGTTGGAATTATAGCAACAGCACACGTTGTTCTTATGATGTTTTAATGTAATTCAATAATTAAAATACTATATATATATAAATATAAATATAAATATATATATATATATATATATATATATATATATATATATATATATATATTTACAACATTCTATCAATTCTACCGAATGTTTGGCGTTAATATGTTTGTAGTTCGTTTTTTCAATTTTTCTCACTAAAGTTTTTTGGTGAACGTTTAGTTTATTAAAATTCAAAATAAACTTATTTTCCAAATTCATGCTGCAAATAAGGCCATAATTGAATCATCATCGAATGAATCATCATCAGTGCTTCTTGCTGTTTATATAAGGAAATATTAACTTTGTCAAAATGAACTTAGATGAAAATTAGGTGTCAGGTTTCCTTATTGGCTGGTCATCCTCTTTGGTCTCCTTTTCTTCATCGATAGCATCATAATCTTCTTTGTCACTATTTACAATGCTAGTTTTTATTACTTCTTTGTTTTCTTTGTTGGTTAAGCGCCGGGTTGGAAGTGAGTTTATCGTCATCGATAGCATCATATTTTTCTTTGTCACTATTTACAATGCTAGGGTTGGAAGTGAGGTTGTCATTTTTTGTTGTATATTTATTTTTGGTTTATTGATGTCAATTAGGACTGCTTCTGCAATTTTAAAATGCGTGTAGTTGCTGTTCTGGTATATTACTTTGGCGTTGCTATCGAGGATTTCAATTTGAGAGGTGATGTGTATCATCTCCACCCTGACATCATCATTACCGAGTCATGGCTTAGGCCAGATCATCCTGATGGTTTGATCGCAATAGATGGCTACACACCCTTCAGAAAAGACCGCCTTGGCAGGCGGCGTAGAGGAGGCGTTGTTATCTATTTGAAGTCATCCATCTCATCTCAAATTCACATGGTTTCGCCTCATGTTATTAATGATGCATTAGAAACCCTTTGTCTCAAGTGCATTATTGACAGTGAACCATACTTCATCTGCGCCACCTATCATCCACCAAATCATCCATCATACGAAGCTTCCACCTTGAAGGGTTACATCGATGAACTCTCTAACACTGCGTTGGGGAGCGACTCAAAACTCATCACTACGAGTAACTTCAATAAACTCGACCATCATTCCATTCTTCAAACAGATCTACACCCTATATTCTGGGGTCCCACCCACCAATGTCTAAACCTTCTTGACAGAATATATGGGATTAATGTAAACCTGGACATCATTCACACTTATAGGTCACACGTTTCAACTCATCATCTTAGGGTGGTTGCTGCTCTTCCACCTCTATCAACTAACTCATCATCCTTTACAGAGTAGTGCTTGCCTTCAACATCTCAACAACATTGATTTCAATAATATCTTCGAACTTCAACATCACTACCACCAACAATACTCTACCAGTAATTTATAATAATAATTCTATTAATTTTGATAATATTAAAAATATCAATGATAATAATAGTCCTACTAATAGTAATAATACTTGTAACAATAATAATAATATTAACAATGGTGCCAATGATGATGATAATAATAATAAAAATAATAATAATAGCAATAACAATATTAACGAAATTACGTCCAGAACTAACTCTATTGACAATTTTTTGCAACACTGATTTGCTAAATTTTATAAAATCATCAACTCAACTTACAACACGTACTACCCAACATCAAACATCACGATCAGATCATCAACCCAATCATCAAATATCTATTTCGCCAAAAAAATAAATTCATGAGATCAGAATCCATCCTCAAAGCCATCACCAAATACATCAACAAACTAATCATCAGCTTCAACTCAAAAACTTTCACTAACAAGTAATGTGGGACCAAGCCAAAAAGATTAGAGGCTCTGACATATCATTCAACACGTCAACCTCACAGCAAATTGATGCCAACACAATCAAAACCCACTTTGTCTTTATGTCAACTGACCCGTCTTACAAAATTTCACCAACAAAAGCAACAACAATCAATATTCGTCATCAACATCAACAATTAACCCAATATTCCGTTCTGCACATGCTAACAAAAGCCTGTCTATCCGGTACAGGTCCAGACAGTCTACCAGCATGGTTTCTACAAATCATTGCCCCATTCATCTCTAGCATATTAAGTTTACTCTACAATCACTGCTTAAAACATTCATTCATCCCATCACAATGGAAATCCAGCACAATTCATCCAATTCCTAAAACAAAATATCCATCGTCACCAATAGATTATCGCCCTATCACTCCTATAATTTCACGTATTCTAGAAAAAATCATCATTAGGTCAGTCATTTATCCATGTTTCAACCATCCATCCATCAAACCACTATTACAAGATCAGTTTTCATTTCGCCCTACAGGTTCATCTACATCTGCCATCATTTCTCTTACTTCCACAATAACATCTTTCATTAAAAATATTAATTATGTTCATCTTATTGCTCTCGACTTTTCTAAAGCTTTTGACGCTTTCAATCACTTCTCATTTTCAAATAAGTTAGCCTCTCTTCCACTACCCTCTACCTGGCAATATATTGCAATATTAAAATAAAAATTTCTTTCCAATAGGAATCAATCTACTTTCATTTGCTCTACTCTTTCATCTACTCTACCTATTAACTCTAGCGTAGTTCAAGGTTCTGTCTTTAGACCATCTACATTTATCATCAATGCTTATACTCTCAAAACTTTTCATAGCTCTAATCACATCATCAAATACGCTGACGACATCTACCTTATCATCCCATCATCTAACTCAAACACCATCCAATCAGAACTCGACTCATCAATTACATGGTCAAAACAATGCAATCTGTCACTTAATCTCAATAAATCATTTGAACTCATCATTCACAATAGCCGTAAGAAAATAACATTACCTTCAGAACACCCATCAATCACTCGCACAAGTCAATTAAAAATATTAGGCATCACATTCACCTCCACACTTAATATAGCACCACTCATCAATCACATCATCACAAAAAGCTTTCAAACATTTCACACACTCACAACACTCCGCTCACATGGTCTCAGAAGCATCAAATTATTCGACATTACTGAATCACTCATAATCTCACGCATCAAATATGCAGCTCCCTCCTGGTCTGGTTTTGCTACACAACAACAACTTCAGCAACTACAATCTCTCATCAAAAAACTAATCCGCTTCAACTATCTACCTGCATCATATCCTACTGTCACTCAGATATTTAACATACTCAATTCAAGACTGTTCAAAAAAGTAGAAAATAACAACAACCACGTCATCCATCCTCTACTACCACCAATCAAAACTACAACACACAACATTCGTCAGCGCAAACATAACTATCAAGTCGCCACTCAATCTACATATCAGGAAGACTCATTACAAGACATCTCAAACATAATAACGCTCAATAAAACTTTATCATCTACAAAACTTGTTTTTATTTAACAAAACTTTATCATTCACAACTAGTTTTTTTTTATTTATCGATCACCACACTAACTCACTAAGTCATCATTTAGTTTATTAATTTGCGTTTTTATGCCATTACTTCATTTTATTGTCAATTTATTTTATTTTATTCTATTTATTTTATTATTATTTATTTTATTCTATTTTGTTTTATTTTTCATGTAAAAACGTTTTTCTTTCTCCGTTTTTTAATTATTTACTTACTTATTTGTTTAATTTTGTACTACTGCCTTGCATGCTGTAACAATTTTTGCCTCTGTCAGATCCTGATTTTAAAAGAATAATAATAATAATAATAAACATTCGATATGGTCAGGTTCGTGCACAGTAAACTCACGTTAAGCATGGAACATTGGATTTTGTGGCCGCTAAATCGGGTTACGAGATTACGGTTATCACTGTGGAAACAGCAGGAGAATTTTTAGACTATGCGCTGGTGACGTTTCTGTTGCCCATGCGCAAAGCTAAACCACACATAATAACAAAATTAGTACGATGTTGGAAGAGATATGACAAAGCTGCATTTCGGAGTTCCTTGATGACGACTAGAGGTCTACATGGAAAACTTCGCGCAAATTTTCCCGCAAATACCCGCGGGAAAACTGAGGGTTGGGAACAGAAGTTGGAGAGGAATTCGCGGGGCGGGAATGAAACGCGAGGGAAAACCGCCGGGCGGATATTTTTCGTGCGGGAAGTACCGTGGGACGGGAAAAATTTTAGAGGGAAAACCGCAGTTGACTTGACTTTGATGGCGAAGTTCCAAAATTAATGAGAAACTTCATAGCTTGAACAACAACGCAATTGATAAAGTTAGATTATTATTACTAAGTTTAAAGCTAAGCAAGCTCACAGATGCATATGCATTATGCAAAATAATATTCATTGTGATAACACAAAAGGACACGTGACCAATTATATTAAGTATGCAGCTTGAATACAGAATCTGTCTTTATCAGCTGTTTACAGAGATAAATACGTGATCAGCGAGTTCTATTTTCATTTTGTTTTTATTTATTATAATAAATAATATTCATTGTGATAACACAAAAGGACACGTGACCAATTATATTAAGTATGCAGCTTGAATACAGAATCTGTCTTTATCAGCTGTTTACAGAGATAAATACGTGATCAGCGAGTTCTATTTTCATTTTGTTTTTATTTCGACGACAACCGTCGTGTTAGCAGTTTGGTAAATATGGACAAATCGGCAGTCAACAAGTTAATATCTTCCGAAAGTCAACGGATAACGTATTTGGTAAATCAGAATCTGTTGATCAGCTGCTTTTTCTCAACAGTCAAGGAGTGGTATAAAATTTACAAACAATTTACTAAAACACTAACTGTTATTAACCAGTATTTTTGATTGTTCTTATAATAAAAATTGTACATGGAATGTACTACATAATACTCTGAGTAAGGATACTTTATTGTCTTTGTTAATAATGATATAATTATTGAGAGAATGAGTGCGGGAAAATGAGGATTTGTGAGGGAATGAGTGCGGGTGAGGGAAGACATGTGGGGGAATGGGTGCGGGTGAGGGAAGACTAGTGAGGGAATGCGTGGGGGTGAGGTGAAAGTCATTTTCAGAAGGGGCAGGTGAGGGAACAGAATTGTGTTCCCGCGTAGACCTCTAAAGACGGCATCGCTTGCTGTGCCCCCAACTGATGATGCCTGCGCTGACGACTTGATGAAATGCTATGTGACGAAGTTACGACGTTTGGCAGATAAATATGCACCAATTAAGAAGGTGTAATGTAAATTGTGTCAGGTAACTCCTTGGTTTGATGAAGATTGTGTTCAGACTAGACGACGGTGTAAGAAGTTAGAAAAGGAATATCGTAAGACAAAGATAGATGTGATGATGATAGAAAAAAATTGCTATGATGCTCTAAAAGACAGGAAAATGTTGCTGATAGACAAGAAAAATTGTTGTTGGTAAAATCAGATAGCTTCTTGCAAAACAATCCTTCTCAGCTTTGGCGTCATGTGAACAAAATGATGAATCATAATGTAAATATGTCAAAATCAAAAACGGCGAAACTTACATCTGAAAATTTTCTTAAATACTTTGAAGACAAAGTTGATAAAGTAATGGCAGCGGCTCGGCATTATGATTTTCCGGTAATCGAAGAGTTAGCTGTTATAGTGTTGGACAAATTTTAACCTTGCACTGAAGAAGTTTACAAAATTATAATGCAGTCACCGTCAACGACCTGGTGACGAAAGAGTGGTTGTACGACGAATGGTGCACCACTTAGATAAACAGAACTTAATGCCGTATGCACAATCTGCCTACGGAAAGCATCATTCGACTGAAACAGCACTAACTCGTCTGATGGTAGATGCGTATGAAGCTATTGATAAGAAAAAAGTGTCTCTTTTGGACATGAGTGCAGCTTTCGACTGTGTCAATCATGACGTGCTGCATCATGTTTTGAAGAATTAGTTTGGTCTGAAAATCAAGGTGCTTGGTTGGTTGTCATCATTTGTTTGCAAAAGAACTTACAAGCATCGACAGCGATGGAGATAAATAATGGAGTTTCTCAGGGTTCATTGTTGGGCCTACTCCTTTTCTTCCTATACACTTCGGGAGTAGCAAAGATGCTGAAACTGCTTGTGATCTGCTTGTGTATTCATATGCTTATGATATACAGATTATCATTAGTGCGGATGTGCAGTCGATGGTTGAATTAGTATCAGAAAAAATAATGTGCTTAAAAAGTTGGCTGGGTGCATACAGATTGAAGTTAAATGAGGATAAAACACAGGTAATGTTGATCGGAACCAGACAACAGCTCTCAAAAACTGATGTGGACGCCATGAGATTTGGGTCGGTGAATGTGCCATTCTCTGGTGTGGTAAGGAATTTAGGTTTTTGGTTGGATAGTACATTAAACATGCATTAGCATATGAGTAATCTGGTAAGGGATTACCTTTTTCAGCTTTGGCAGCTTGGCCGAATAAAAGCTTCCCTTGATTTGGACACAACAAAATCATCAATCAATGCATTCGTGGTCAGTCGAGTTGACTATTGCAACGGTTTGCTGAACAGATGCCCGAAGTCAACAATATACGGAATAAAGTCAGTACAAAACCCTGGAGCAAAGCTTATTGTTCAAGGGAGAAAATACGATCATGTAATTCCAATTTTTCGTGAGTTACATTGGCTACCAATTGAAAGCAGAATCGTATTTAAAGTTTTGGTGACGGTGAAGCGATGTATCAGAGATGCGGCTCCGAAATACTTGATTGATTTGTGTCAAAAAACACCGGAAACCGAAGAGGGTAGAGTCCTAAGGTTTTCCAAAAACAATAATCTTCAGATACCGTGGGCAATGTCATCGAAGGCTTCAAGAAGTTTTGCGGTGTACGGTCCAAAGATTTGGAATAGTTTACCAACAGAATTGAAAACCAATGAAATTGAAAAGAATAAAAGCTCACTTGTGAGATAAAGCGTTCATGAGAACTTGAATGGGCGCTATATAAACTCTACGTATAATAATAATAATATATCCTAAATAAAAACTAAAAATATTACAAATCTTTTGTGCAGTAATTTAACTAACATCTAAAAATATAAATAAACTTTTAATAGATAAACATAAACAATAAATTAAATCTGTTTACAAACTGAACAATAACTTTTTCTTTTAGACTGGACTCTCGATTTGTTATAAATCTCTATGGAGCATTTAAAGATTTTGTTCCAGATACTTTGTACGAAATGTCAAATGTATTCTTTCATTATTGGGGTGATGGTCAAATGGTTAAGGTCGCCTGGTGCTGTTTCGCAGTAACCGGGTTCGAATGTGACGAAAAGATCTCCGCCTATCACATGCTTCGTGTGTGATGTGTCGTTTTGCACGTATTCATTTACGATGTTTGTGTGTTCTGATGGATCCTCTGAATTTTGGAAGAGTCTAATTGACCTTTAACCTTTTTTTAACCTATTCCACTCCACAGGCCCTTAATTTTTAATTTAATTTAACTTTTATTTTTATTCTGTAAATCCAATTCTGTCAAGCACATGAAAAATAAGAATTATGATTATAAAAAATATTAGCAACATTAAGTAGAAATAAAATGAATAAATTTTTAACGTGTTAGTATTAAAAAACAGCCACATTGAGCTGTTCGTTCACACGTACAAATATATATCAGATCGGTGGATAGATCAGTCGGTAGAAGTATCATGTCTCGTGCAGTTACGCGATGGCATGGTTTGAATGCTGTCTGTCCAAAACTCAAAGACCATGCGTGTATGATGCGGTGCTTGCGCGTGCATATATAACGTGTGAGTACGTCGTGAGGAGTGGAGAGTCCGGTCTTTGTGACACGAACAGCGTTCATAAGGACTTGAATGGGCGTTATACCAGTGCCGGATTAAGACTACTATGGGCCCTAGCTGAAATGCATTTGGAGGCTCACTAAACTGACTCTCCGATTTATCAACCTACTTTATTTAGCAACCCAAACTCAAAAAAGCTGTGCGACGGTTTTTTTATGACTTGATTTTTTATTTGATGTGATCATCACTTTTTTTTTGCTATTTTGCAATTTTGATTTTTTTCTAAAAAAAAGATTCTATGTTATGTAATGGTTTACTATGTTTTCGTGGTCAGCGCTCATGGAATTCAATAAAAATGGTGCTACATGAATTCACTAACAATATTATGAAAAAAATTGTTAGACGTAGGCTATGCAGACGTATATGAACATAATGAACATCAATTTTTATTTTTTAAATAAAGATGAACATTAGTTTAAATATTAAATTTTTTTAATTGCAGAAATAGTTATATCGGACAACGTCAAGCTTTTTCTACAGCAAAACAATCTGTTACATCGTCAAAAGAAATTGATTTTGGCAACGTCACTTTCCATTGCCATTATGTATAATGACGACAATCGCGTTTGGCCCATTGTTCATCTCAGGTTACTCTTAACCCATAACATGATTGAGAATGACCTCTCCCTTTTACAGTTGATGCACAATGAGGTACAGATAAATGCGCGAAGCTACTTCATCGTTGGGGAATGTTGATTGAAGTCCATGTTTAGTTAGTAAAAAGATTTAACAACTGTAGAAAAAGTGGTTTAGAACTAACAAATTTTTCTAAAATTTTCTCAAGTGAACAAATTGCAAAAATTTATTTGGAAAGATCTCTCCAAGATCGTCCTTGAAATGATTAACAAAATTATCGGCTTTTTTATAAATGACTGCAGCATTTGGACATATAGCCAGTTTCCAACACTTGCATATTTTTGTAGAACGATTTGGCTTCGTGTCTTGTCAACAGAAATTCAGACATATTAGATGCAATTTGACAAAGTGTATTGCAAATATTTTTGTAGTTCACAGCAAAAGCATGGCAAGCATCATAGTGAGAAGACCATCTTGTATAAGCTGCTCTTTTAAAACGACGGCGCTTTGTCATCTTTTTGAAGACCATCTTGTATAAGCTGCTCTTTTAAAACGACGGTGCTTTTGTCATCTTAGTCCATCAGCCAGCAAAGGTTGAAAAGAAGGTCTAGATACCTAGTGTTAATCCAAAAAAAGATAAAACCCAGGGACGACATTCTGCGCACATGACCCTACAAGGTTCAACGAATGAGCGCACAATGATGCCACTCAACTAAACTGAAACATTAAATTATTACCAATTAATGTAACCACATAAATCACAACTACAAATTCGCTTCAAACCTCGCTAAAAACCTCGAAAAGTCATCTTTACTTATGAAACTCACATTTCAATCTGTAATGATGCAAATAAAGTTAGCTTTTGCAAAAAGACTGGAAAAAAACTGAACATATTTATTCCAACTGGGAAGCATCCTGCATCAGTTATGCTGTGGGAAGCATTTGCAGCTTCCGGAGCTGGATAATTTTCTTTATGCTATAACATGGGTTATGCATAAATTATGAGCTGATCTTTGTGTAAAAGAACTTGTGCACGTGTATATACTATATAATTGTATATCTATATAATTGTATATAATGGATCATATAGCTACATAATATATATATATATATATATATATATATATATAGATACATAAGCGCATAACTTAAGAACATGGTATGTTAAAGGTTAGGCTAGGCATACATGACACATAATTACAACATCACTAATTGTGAGGTGAGCTGGACAATTTTCTTTGTGCTATAACATGGGTTTTGCATAAATTATGAGCTGTGCACGTGCATAAATGACACATAATAACAACATCATTAATTTTGAGGTGAGCTGGACAATTTTCTTTATGTTATAACACGGGTTATGCATAAATTATAAGCTGATCTTTGTGTACAGAATTTGGCATATCGCACAACTTATTTATATATTTGAATTAATTAACTATTTGCTTGGTGTTATTTTCTGATGTTCAACATGTAGATAACCGTAAATGTGAGTATTTTTTAACGTATGTAAAATGGTAACTAAAATCCGGCCCCGGCTCCGGCCGGTTTTTGAATTTTAAATCCGGTGCATCCCTAATGATCCCTAACAAAGATTTTTCCATGATCAGAAAATTGACATTGTTGTTTGATTGCTTTTTGTTGTCTTTTAGTGCTATCTTGATGTAAGCATATACAACTTACGTTTAAGTTCAGTATTTAGTTATATTTATATTTATTTATATATTAACCACACAAATAATGCGTTATATTTTATTGAGTTATTTTGTTGGCTCGGATGTACTAAATCATTTTTTCTTACGCAGGTAATTTGCAGTTAATATCGCAATCAATGAGAAATTGTAAAGTTAACAAAATGAAAGAATGAAGTCATAACCTTTTTGATTGTTCATCTTTCATTTTTTATTTATTCTCTATTGTCAAACCACACAATTAATGTGGATTGATATAAATTCTTTAAACTTCCTCCTTGACTGACTCTTTCTAATTAACCCACTATAAGCCATTTCAAGCCATATGAAGAGCAATAAGCAGCATTTTCGTCATATTTACCTTTTTTACTATAGGAAAGGTAAAAATGCTGTTCTAGCCAGAAAGAAATTTACCGATGTGTATGGAGAAGATGTGTTGATAATACACCTGAGTCAGAACTGGTTTTAAAAATGTTGATCCGGCAATTTTGACGTGGAAGATGCACCACGTTCTGGAAGGTCGGTTAAAGCTTATAAAGACGCGATAAAATGGGTTGTATATAACAATGTCAAATTCAAGAGATCATTCGAACTCATCATTCACAATAGCCGTAAGAAAATAAACATTATCTCCAGAACACCCATCACTCACTCGCACAAATCAATTAAAAATACTAGGCATCACATTCACTTTCAAACTTAATATAGCACCTCATATCAATCACATCATTACAAAAGACTCTTAAACATTTCACGTACTCAAAACACTCCGCTCACATGGTCTCAGAGGCATCAAATTATTCGACATCACTGAATCACTCATAACCTCACGCATCAAATATGCAGCTCCTTCCTGGTCTAGTTTTGCTACACAACAACAACTTCAGCAATTACAATCTCTCATCAAAAAACTAATCCGCTTCAACTATCTATCTGCATCATATCTTACTGTCACTCAAATATTCAACACACTCAATTCAAGACTGTTCAAGAAAGTAGAAAATAACAACAACCACGTCATCCATCCTCTACTACCACCAATTAAAACTACAACACATAATCTTCGTCAACGCAAGCATAACTATCAAGTCGCCACCAAAACTACATATCAGGGAAAGACCTTCATCACAAGACCTTTCGGTTATATATATATATATATATATATATGTGTGTGTGTGTGTGTGTGTGTGTGTGTGTGTGTGTGTGTTGGTAATAGACCATAATTTTTACAATATTCTATAAATTCTACCGAATGTTTGGCGTTAATATGTTTGTAGTTCGACAAATCTAGAACTACCTTCCTTTTAACTTCTAATTCTCGAGAGAGATGGAGCAGTCGCTGCTCGCGATCTTGTTCGATTGTTAGATTGCGTCGGTTGGTCGCAGAACTTCGAGTAAATGTTGGTAATAGACCATAAATTTTACAATATTCTATAAATTATACCGAATGTTTGGCGTTAATATATATATATACTTACATACATACATATATATTATATATACAGTTTTCAAGAAAATCAACCGCGTTAATACAATTACGTTTCTTGAAAACTGTATCGAATATGGTCTAAATCCTAATATATTATATATATATATATAAATGTATTAGTCTATTATTTATATATATATATTAGTCTATTAATTTGCCTTTTTATGCTATTACTTCATTTTATTGTCAATTATTTTATTTAATTTTTTTTATTCATTTTATTATTTATTTTATTCTATTTTATTTTACTTTTCATGCTTAAACATTTTTCTTTCTCCGTTTATTTATTTATTCGTTTAATTTTATACTACTACCTTGCATGCTGTAACAGTTTCTGCGTCTGTCAGATTCTGATTTTTAAAGAATAATAATAAAAAAAGATTATGGAACAGAAAAGATGAGCCGACTCAAAGCATTTCAAAAACCGATATCCTTCGAAAAAGGTAATGATGTCGGTTTGATGGGATTTTAAAAGAGTAACTTTTTTGAGCTTCTACCGGATAACACATCAATTAATTTGGAAATCTACTGTCATCTGCTGGACAAACTAAATGATGCACTTCAATAGAAAAGGTGTAGTGTTCCACCAAGATAATGCAAGGTCTCATAAAATTTGGTCACTTGCCAAAAGCTTTTAAAGATTAGATGGGATGTACGGCCACACCATATTCTCCAAACCTGGTTCCTTCGAATTATAATTTTTCCTGTAACTCCCAAAATTTTTGGACGATAAAACCTTTACCTCAAATGAACACGTCAAAAATCACCTGGATCAGTTTTTGCCAGCAAAGACCAAAAATTTTATGAATGTGGAATTATGCTACTTCCAGAAAAATAGCAAAAGATGTTGAATTAGAATGGTCAACATATTATTTAATTAAATCCATGATACGAAGATCGGCTTTTCATTTTTACCACAAAATAACAAAAATTTTTTCTGAACAGACCGATGATAATAAACTAGGTTTCGCTTAGAAGTATGATGATAAAAAATTAATCTTTAAACTGTTGTAACATATTTCTAGAAACAACATAAACAATTATTATGTTTTTTAAAGTAAGAAAATGAAACAGCAACTCGTTCTTACACTTTTCATAAACTAAAAAATCTGACTGAAAAATTAAAAAAAAAATGAAAATGTTCATATATATATATATATATATATATATATATATATATATATATATATATATATATATATATATATATGAACATTAATATCTTTGGACGCTTATACACTTAAATGTGTTTTGGTACAAACTTACTACTCTTGGCTTAATGTTGTTGCTTGATTATTGATAAACGTTTTTAATAATAAATATTTACAAAACATTACATGGCTCAGTCGACAGCGTTAATTACAAAAACCTCACAAGCCACAGGTGAGCCAGTTGATTCGTTTATCACAATGATCAGTTTTATGTGAACATGTTAATTTGGCAATCAGGAAAAATCAATGATTTGCGACTAAGTTGTACAGGGTTGCGCTGATGCGCGTCTACAAGAAGGACTGTTGAGAGAACCAGAACTGTCTTTTATAAAAGCGCTTTAGTAAACCCGAGCCTTTGAGGTTACTCGCGAACAACTAAAAACAATCAAATGTGAAAGTGAGAAGTTACCACCCACAATAAATTCTGTTAAATTTGACATGCAAAAGGATCAGAATATGAATAAAAACAACAACAATAGTTGTGGAAGATGCAGTACAACTCATCTTCCCAACAATTGCCCAGCATACAGCAAACAGTGCTACTGATGTCTTAACAGAATCATTCTAGTAGCGTGTGCAGAGCATCGAAATCACCAAACAAAATAAATTAAGATAATGACAGTTTCGTCATTATCATCCCGATCATCAAATCATGCAGTAGAGGAAGGTTTGAACGTATTCGTTATTGGAGGAATAGCCTTACATTTGTGTGCTGTACTTTTGGTGAAAAGAACTAGTACTAAACGGTGTTTAAGTCAAATGTAAATTAGTCACAGGTGCGAAAGTTAATGTAATATCAAATGAAGTCTTCCAACAACTTCCGAATGAACCTAAGCTAAGAAAGATGAACACAGTTCTCAAACCTTATGGCAGTGGGAATCTTCAGCCATTGAAATCAGCAGTGATTCAAGCAAGAATCAATGGAAAAATAAAATATTTAAAATTTTATATTAATGGTAGCAATGCACCAACGTTAATAGGACTGCCAACATGCAGCGAATCGAAATTTTTGCACAGAACTGATTGGGTAAAATCTTTTGCTGAAAAAAACAACCTGTGCAGTGTGCACAGATACATGAGAAATCTGCCAATATATTCAAAGGTTTTGGTTGTTTACAAAAAGAGCACCACATCACAGTTGATCTATCAAAACAACCAGTGATTCATCCACCAAGAAGAGTACCACTGGCATTACAGCCAAAGCTAAAGCAAAAATTTGATAGTTTGGTAGAAAGTTAAATAATAGAAAAAAAGAGCCAACAGATTGGGTAAACAGTTTACTTATTGTCAAAAAAGATGGATCATTAAGATTTATACCTTTTCGCCTCTGAACTTCCAATACACCTTTTAAAAGGTCCTCTTTTTGCAGGCTTCCATTTGGAATTTCATCAGCTCCAGAGGTGTTTCAGAAAAGAAGTTTTGAAATGTTTGGAGACATTGATGGTGTTTTCATTGTATTAGATAACTTAATCATTGCAGCAAATAATGAAACAGAAATGATCATATACCCAGACAATTTTTGGAAAGAGATAGAAAGAGATGGAAGCGTGGTATTGTTTCCTTTATACATCAAGTTCCAAGATCATAGATATTGACACAGAGGATGGTTCATCATATAGACGGAACCGTAGAGATCTCATAAACACCAAAGAGGATCTACCTGTGTGCACACCAGCTGTAGATGACAACACAGATTGCCCCACGCCAGTAGAAGCTACACCACAAATGTAAGAATCATACAGTCCAAAAAATGACACCTCATAGTTTACACAGGCATCCATCCTAAATACATAAAGTGGACGTACAACAAAATTCTGTTAGATTCAAAGACTATGATCTCAACTGATATACATACCGTTTAGATTATTTGAAGTCTATTATTGCGTGGGGCATTGATGCAGTCAGTTCAAAACAGGGCTGCTAAATTTGTTAGAGACCGTAAATATGATTAGTTGTTTGAGACCGTAAATATGATCACGTTAGTCCAATCTTAAGCAGCTTGCATTGGCTACTTGTTCACAAAATATATATACAGATCTATTAAATTTCTGGTTTAATTTTTAAAGTTAAACGTCTACATAACATTGCTCTACAGTATTACAGTATTATATTGACAAATCTGTTACGAAATATAACATATCCTATGAACACGATCATATTTTAAATGCTTCAAATTCCTTAACAGTGTCATTGTGTATAAATTTGGTGTTTGCGTTAGTCAAGTTTGTCTTTGACTCAGTTTAAGAAGGATTTTAAACACACTTGCTTCAAGTCTGTTGAACTGTTTGTTAGTTGTTAGGTGCCCATGCTTGTGAGAACATTCTAATTTTAAATGGGCGTTATACAAATTTCCAAATTATAATAATAATAATAATAATAATGAAAATTTTTTTATTACTATCAAAAGGCAATACAAAATATATAAATCAAATAATGTAATTAGCACGATGTATGATAATTAAATGGCAAATAAAATAAAGATAATCCACAATGCTCTTCATTAATAAAATTTTTAAAAAATGAGTACTAGGGGAAATAAATCAGTTTAAACTGCAGTTACTGTCACCCTAACTGGCATGTGACGACAATATTGCCGAGTTGATCAAATTATCGTAAATTGATCCGACTAATTAAAATTAACAAGCTATAAATGAAATTGTTTGAAGAAACCTAAAGGGGAGATTTCAAAAGTTTTAATAATTGTTTTCCTGTGATTCAGTTGTTATTTATATTCTGTAAATATTTAGATAATATAATTTCGAGATGTCTGACTCGTGGCAGACCGTCAGTTGCAGTATCAAGGCGGAGTGATCTGGACAGATGATTCTGGAAAAAATTCATTGTTGTTCGTATCAGCGATAATTGTCACCTCCGGTTTAACAGACAATCTGATATCTTTCAAAATCAAGGATAATATTTTGTCATGACGATTTATAAATTTACCCCATCTGGATAGGTTTGCATTTTTAGAAAGTTGTTGAATTTTCTTAAAAATTTGAGTAAAACCTCTGGAAGGCAGGCAGTGAGTTTTTACAAACGGGCAACTTAGCTTGCGGGAATGTGTTCTTCTATTGCTTTAATGACTTTCCCCTGGCAAGATAACCGTGACAGATTGTTGGAATTGGCTTCCTATTGGTTGTCTTTTACGCATGGATTGTCAATATTACATCTTTTGAATGAAAAAGCATTTTGTCAATCTTTATGTAGCTGTTGTAGGATTCACTCCATAAACAGTTGATGTCTTCGTCATGGGGAGTTTTAATATAACTGCAAAGTTTAATTCTGAGTAATTCTGCGAAAATATTTAGTGATCTGATTTGCAAGTCCCCCCCAATTAAAAGAGAGTGATAAACATTCGGATACACACCTGCCGAATGGCAGTGACAGCCAGTTTTTTACTGCCTTCGCGACCAAGGTATCCAGTCTTTCTCCAGTCCATGTCAGCGGAATATCATATGTGTGAAGCTCAAAAGCTAACCTTCGCAATATTTGCAGCTTCCATTGTGGCGCTGCGTCCAACTCGTTTATGACTGATAGCAAGTTGTTAAGCTTTTTAATCATCATTTCTTTTAATCTTGAGTTGCCACCATGAAAATCATACATCCTGCCAAGTTATACAAAATGATCGCTCATTTATTTCAACACGAGGAATGAGTTAATCGCCAATTAATAATAATAATAATAATAATAATAATAATAATAATAATAATAAGAAAACAATAATTACAACAACAACAATAATAATAATAGTAATAATAACAATTTTATAATAATAGTAATTATAACAATTACTGTCATAATTACTGTCATAATTATAATTATGACAGTAATTATAATAACACCAACAAAATATGAAAACAAAAAGAATAAGTAGAGAAAACATATTTCACGTATTGTTGCGTAGGAGTAGTAAAGAGAAGAGCAGCTTCTGACGTCATTCAAGTGACGTACGCATGTATGTTGACTGCTGCCTGCACCTGCATGTTTCTATAAATAAACTCTGAAATGATGAAAATATAACAGATTTTTCTTAATTTTCCCTTTGTTGATAAACTGGTTTTGCTCAGTGTTATAATAGCAGTATATGCATTTTTAGTTTTTCAATTCTCAATTTGTTTCCGTCCGTTGAGTTTAAAAAAATATTTTATATATAGTGTGCTTATATATATATAAAATATATATATATATATATATATATATATAATTGTTAAAAAATATTATTGCATTTTCAGCTTTGATCAGTTTCTGGTTCAATTTTTCAATATTATAATAAAACTAAAAACATTAATAATATTAAATAATATTATAATAATATCGAAAAATTGAAGCGAAAACTGATCAAAAGTGAAAATGCAGTGATATTTTTTAACAACTGTATCTTCGACAGTCCTATAAATTACAACAAACATATACACACACACACACAGATATATATATATATATATATCATCAAATATGTATATGTATATATATATATATATATATATATATATGTCATTAAATTTGTATGCCCACTCTGCGTTCAAAAGTTTTTTGATAAGAACTTCAACACTACGTAGTTTTTTTAAATTTAACTATAAATATGTTTAACCATATTTTAAAGGTACGTTACATTATTACACTATTATTATCAACTTCAATATATAGTTTAATTTCATCTTAATATTATTTTATATCTCCCTAATTTATCTCATTTCAATGATTTTAACATTTTAATATTATTCACAATAATATTCAGCTCCGATGATGGCTAAATAGCCGAAGCAGCGCTGTCCCTTGTCAGTTGACAAATTTCATGGATGTTTTGAATAAATACGAATTCAAAAAACTACGTGGTTTTGAAGTTCTTATCAAGATTATATTTATTGCCTCAAAGAAAGAAAAAATATGAAAAATTTTTCTTATTTTTTTCTTTCTTTGAGGCAATAAATATAATTTTTATTTCAAAAATATTTTACAATTCTTTTTTTTAATAATATTAAGTGATTAAATAATAACACATCAATCATACTTTGTAACAAATTTATATCTGAATGTTTTATTCTTTATATTTCATTCATCGAAAACAAAAATACAACTGTTTTAAAACCTTGCTTCAGACTCATATTTACTTGAAGCTACACTGTAGTATGCTAATTCGTTTGCATCATATTGATTTTTTAACAGTGTATTTAACGTAACAACGTGTTCATTTGTGTATGCGCTTAATAAGTATTAACATTTTTATTACTATTTAATATTATTAGTGTTATTATTATAATATTCAATTTTAAGATTTTCATTCCAAAAATGACCAATAATGTTGGG
The DNA here is from genome assembly GCF_000326865.2 of Helobdella robusta. Lineage (NCBI taxonomy): Eukaryota > Metazoa > Annelida > Clitellata > Rhynchobdellida > Glossiphoniidae > Helobdella > Helobdella robusta. The sequence goes on along the minus strand of NW_008705394.1, from coordinate 71,675 downwards.
TATTCTGGAAAAATCCCAACTTGTCGGAGAAGGCCTTTAAGTATTTATGAAAAAGGCGACGTTCACGATCCATCAATTTCAGGCCCATGACTTTGCAACCAACACTATACAAAATATTTTCTTAATTCATCAACAACGAAATCTACAACTTCTTGGAAAAAAAACGCATTAATCATTACAAATGTTCAGAAAGGGTTCAAATTGTTACCCTTTTTGATCCCCGTATTTGGAGAGGTCCATCACAGTCTCAATTCATCAACTCTGGATTACCATCATATCCCAACCCACATACCCAACTCAATTAAATACATATACACTGACTAGTTTTCATAAGAGTTTCCATTTTTTCTATAAGAGTTTCCGGAGGCAGACAAACTAACACCGCACATTCCAATCAATCATGGAGTGCTTCAAGAAGATTCGTGTCTCCACTTCTTTTCAACCTTTGTTTTTGCAGTATCAAATTAAACTCCAAACAACCAAATTAAACTCCAATCAAACACTAATTGCAATGCATGCTCAAAAGTTTTTAACTCACTAATGAAAGTAGTTGAAAAAACTGAATTCCAACAATTTGGATATTATGGGGTTCTACAGCTAATTTAAAAACTGAGCATAGGTAAAATTTTCAGACGACACGGCGATTATTGCTATCAGCACAGGGAGTGCACAAAATTAATCGATAGCATGGTACAAAGGTACTGGAATGAGTTTGCAGATTGACAAGTGTTTTTTATTTGGCATGAAAAAACAAAACTGTGTTTACGAACAGTTTCTTCCGGTGCTGTCTATTGACAACAAACACATTCCTCAAGTTGACAAGACCAAAAAAAATATTATTGGCTGTCACTGAACACTGAAATAAAAACAACGGTACAGCTTAAATAATTTATCTTAAGATAATACTTGTCATCACAGTTTGCGTTTGAGTTTTGCGCCATCGAAGTTTTGCTGACGTAAATTGAAATAAACTTGGATCTCTTGGTCACAAAAGTAGTAAAAACATGGCCGTCGTTGCCAGTTTGCAGTTGTTTATTGCCAGCCTGTTGCTCCTCGATAAGTCAGGTAGCTTAAATGTTAGATTACTCAAAAAGTTTGCCGAATCTAGGAGTGAAACTCTGAAACTACCTGAAGTCAAACAGCAATGATGAACTAAAATGTTTATGGAGTGAGTCAAACGGTAACTACATACAGATTGACAACTTGTTTTCAGATACCATAGACATGCTCTCAGAATGCTAATAATCCGGCAAAAAAGTAAAACTAGAATATCCGCTGCCTAGGAACAGTTTGGAAACCGATTAAAGACCACTATCCCGCAACCAAAATTGTTCATTGGTAAAAGTTCACCGCAAATCTTCTAGAGGTTCTATTCAAATTCGCCAGGAAAAGCTTCCTTCAACAGCTTCCTACAAACGCTAATCTATTCAGATGGGGAAAATCGTCAACTGTCCTTTGACCGTTTTGAAATGCTAGGCAAACCAATAAACATGTTCTGTCCAACTGCAACTCAGTGGCTGCACTGAATCAATATACTACACCAAACAAAAGAATTTTGAACATAATTGTAGACCATTTAAAGTTATGTGTGGGGCTAGAAGTTTCAGTATTTGCTGACATGGATTGTGATGTGATGAGATCACTACTCCGAGAAAACACGATTGAAATATTGAAACTAACGGTCTGCCATGAATCGAACAATTTTAACTCATGACAACATAAACTGTCTAAATATTCTAATTTGCATAAAAACTTACTTGATTATCATTTAAAAATAATAATGAACACATTCAAAATTTTGCCACATGGTTTTTTAATAGTCTAAATTTGTCATTAATTAAATTAATTAAGTCTGATCAATTTGATAATAACCACATTAATTCAGCAATATCGTCATCATATGCCATTTATTGTTATAAAAATATTAATTGAATGAATCATTAAGGACTAATCTGTTTTTGATGCATACATTCTACATGGGATGGCGCGCTTTGTAGAATATTTTAGAATGTTATATATTATTTTCCAATAAATTCTATTTAATTCTAATTATCATAGACAATTATTTCTTCATTTATGTGTGTTTTTTGATAAAAAAATGTTTTTATTTTTATCATTTTTACTAATGAACATTGTTCAGTTGGTCTATAATTAATTTTTTTTTCGTTTGCTGGCCCTTATATTTTTTGGGATTTATTGAGAAACTTTTACAATTTCACCGTCATTTTTATAAATTTCTGCCTTGTCACTTAATAAAAAATATAATCATCTTAATAAAAATAAAATCACGTGTTATTTTTTGTTTTAATAATATAATTGGAAACGAGGTTTTCGGTAAGGCATTGTCCGTATACACCGCATTGCCTTCATTAATTTGGTGAAAAAAATTCGCTAGCTTGAAGAATAGTGAATTCGTATTTATTCAAAGCATTTTAAAATTTATAGATTTATTTCCAATTCAATGCAACGTGGAGTAGTGTTCAACAACGTCTATCTTATATATATATAAGATATATAAGGTTTTCGTTAATACATATTTTGAACTATATATATATATATATATATATATATATATATATATATATATATATCTA
>NW_008705394.1:65441-69031 GCF_000326865.2 Helobdella robusta | reverse complement strand
TAGCAAATTGGAAAATTTCCAGAAAAATCTAGTAAGGAAAATTGAAAATATAAACTTTAAATTGATTAATGCCAACAATTCGGTAGAATTCATACAATACTGCATAAAATATGATCTTCCAACACACATGTATATGTATTTATATATATATATATATATATATATATATATATATATATATATATATATATATATATATGCAAAGTAATTTTATTATAAACAGCACAAATATATAGGACGTATTTAGTATGTAGAACACGTTTGTTCATTTCGAAGCCAACGCATCGGCCCGCCTGTTGACGATCACGGATAGAAGAAGCACATGCATGAGATTTCGTAACATATGTTGTACTTGCAAACAGACGCATAAAATACACTGCATCGAGCGTTCGTAAATATTGTTGATAGCAACAATATTTTAAAAACTTTTAATTTTTGTTGTTTGTATACAGGTATATTCTAAATCGCACTTGTTCTTAAATTGGCATGTATTTTTATACAAACATAAATTAACTAACAATTTTACAATTTTTAAATTGTTTAACATTGAACTATTTAGTTATAAAGAAATAATCTTAGTTTGCAGGAATAAACATATGTTTGGTGCAGTGACTAGTTTTCAACGTATAGTGACTCTATCAACTAAGGTAATAAATAATTTTTAAAAATATATATAAATTAAACTCGTCTACAAACTTATTGAGATTTTTCTTGGTTTCAAGTGAACGATGTGCGCGTGTATAATATTATAAGAATATGATATTATAAGTAAATGATTTAATATAAAAACTCCGTTTATAAATGATGGTTTATTTAATGTTTTTTAATTAAAATAATGAATCAATTTTGTTTACGTACAAGCATTGCTGTTCCAAATCTCAGCAATAACCCCACGGTTTGCATAGGTGACTGTGCGTGTCACCCCGACAATTGGCTCTCTTATCCCAAATGATTGGGAGCACATTGAATAGACTCTATTGACTCATCATAGACTCCATAATGATTTTCTTTCAGCTGTTTGGGGCAACGTTGCTTTTATATTTAAAATGAAATTAATGTGACTACATTTTATGAAAAATATTTAAAATTCATAATTTGATAAATTCTTGCTTCAAACGATTTTTAATTTGCAATATAATTATACTGCCAATATTTTTGTCAAATTTTTCATTTAGTGTTAAAAATGTTAATAGTTTGCAAATATATCAAATAAATATAAATATGATTTTTCAGATTCACAGAGAAGTCGAATTACACCAACGTGAACAATATTTTGAAGTTTAATTTCGTGGTTTAATTACATTTGATTTTTAAAATGCATATTGAGCTGTCCATCGCGATGAACTTTTTGATGTCGTATTTATACAACAAGTTACCAAGAAGGAGAATCGAAGTTTTTTCAGAAGAACTAAAAAAAGGTTTAAAATTTGTGTACCCATTGTTCACCAAGGTTTTGTGTAAATTCATAACTAATGCTATTATACTTTTGAAAACAGGTCTTTTGACTAAATTTCAAGATCACTGGTACCCTGAAGACTCATTTAAAGGATCAGGATTTCGCAGCATTAGAATAATCGAAGGAAAACTTGATCCTACATTTAAATTGGCAAGTCAGTCAAGTGGTTTGCCGCTAGATGAAATATTGGAACAACTTCCAAAAGGTTTGACTATCTGGATTGACCCGGATGAAGTCTCTTACAGAATTGGTGAAACGGGACAAGTGATGATTCTCTATTACAACAGCAAAAGAAATTTAAAAGCAATTGATCATGTATTAGAAGATAAGTGTGCTGTAAAATTTCAAGATAGTTTAAATAAAGACAATCAGCCAATTCTTTTTTTAAATGGGCTCACCGCAAGATCAGAATCTTATCCCATAAATACGTTGAACAATTCTATTGGAGGATTCAGTAAATTAGATCAAGATTTTGCACATAATTTAGAAAAATTAAAAATTGATTCGCCTCCTGGCGGATTCAATTTTCCGTATCTGCAAAATTTTTCATCAGTTCTGCCAAACGTTGTATGAAATCTTTTGTATGATGGTTTTTTTAAATTAAATTAATTTTTTTATTAAATTTTTGCAGATAAATATTCAAAATGGACCTAACTTACTGGGAGTATCAAAGCCAAACATTAATCAAACATGTTTCACCGCTGCTGCTTTTGCACAAACCAAATTTGGTTCAACCAAAATGAAAACTCATTCGAATCATCAAACCAGACCAACAAAACTTTTCTCACCACCGCCTACAGATCTACACAATCATTTGAATTTAGCTGCTCAGCTCAACGTTTTCAATGCTAGATCACCTGGTTCGTTTATTCCTTCAGGACTCCACTCGCAGTTTTTTGAACCGTGGTCATCATTCAATCAGACGTCAGCTCCGTCTTCATCTTTAACAAGTCCTTCTACTGATACGGTGCCAACGGCTAACAACCCATGTTTTACAAATTTATTAAATCAATCTAACGAAATTGAATATTTTGAAGAACGAAGATTTCATAATGCAAACCAGCAGCATTTATTTGAAGGGATACCAAATAGTATAATAACAAAAAACAAATCAAACATCAATTATGAAACAAATAAAATGCCATTATTATGTTCTCCAGGCAGTAAAATTATTTCATCAACTTTAGAAACTAATGTTGAAATATTGACAGATCCAAAAACAGCGGTGAACGTTTTGTGTACATCTAACAAGGAGACTTCCTATGAAATTCAACATTTGAATAAAAATACACAATTGAATGATAACTTTGTACAGTCAACAACTTTACCATCATCTATGATGGCAAAGTCGTCATCATCCGATGCCAACGCAAGAGAATGGAACAATTACATATCAACATTACCCAACTTAAAACAACTTTTGGTTGCTAACTAATTGAATAAATGAAAATTTCCACGATGTTATCGGAATAATTATTTTGTTTGTCATAAAAACAAGTTTGCATGCAAATACCGTGCAAACATTCAATAATTGTACAGCACGACATCATCAAAAACAAAAATGTCAAAGTCCAACAAACTACTATGGTTATCATTACATATAATTAGACAACAAGTTGTCATTTTAAAACTTAGAATTCAAACAACTTGTATTCTAATTATACTCTTATGCTGAACACAGATGGATATAAGCGCATAAACACGTCAAACCATAAAAAACATTGAAGCGTTGCACATACACACAGGCACATATACATGTATACAGACGTATACACATATTCAGACACATGAACATATTTTATATATTTATTTGTTAATACGCATACATATATATATATATATATATATATATATATATATATATATATTAATAAAATATGTTCTTACATATATATGTCAATAAAAATGAAACTGTTTTTACATTTATTTATTTGGGATTCAAACATTTGTTTATATCTGCATTTGTATGCTGGAGATTTGATTTAACTAATGAATCATGTTAAATTCTTCTTTATTTGTTTCAGCGAATTTGTCGAAATTACCGAATATGGTAAATTGGTTAAAATGTAATTTCAAAAACATTAAATGTGAAATAGATTTGATTTAACATAAATAATTCAGAATCGAACTTGTC
>NW_008705394.1:7757-65386 GCF_000326865.2 Helobdella robusta | reverse complement strand
AATTCTACCGAATGTTTGGCGTTAATGTTTGAATTTAGAATAGAATTTATAGAATATTGTAAAAATTATGGTCTATTACCAACATATATATATATATATATATATATATATATATATATATATATATATTGGAGACTACAATATTATAACGAAGGCTATACAAATTTTGAAACAATTATACACACACACCTACCCACACACACATTAATATATATATATATATATATATATAGTATGTGAGTAAAAAAAATAGGGATGATATTGTCGACCTGCGTGAAGATACGGTCGGCCAGAGGTACTAATACATAATATACACCATCGATCACCACTACTAATGTGCAAGGTGCATTATCGGTTCATTTATTCGGCAGAGTAACAGTACGTCTCAGGCGACTAAATTTATTTTGTGAATTATCTTGAAAAAACACCTTAGTTTAAAATATTACCTACTGAAATAGCTGTACTAATGATGCTTTAGCTAAGGACACCAATGAATCCCATAAGGAACGAACCCAGTTTAATCTGTAATGTAACGAGTTAGTTGTTCCCGATAATGAACCTTTAGTTAATAGCCCAGTTATTGTACCAATACTCAGCCATTACTCAACTAAATAGAAATTTAAGTTTTAATTCAAAGACAAAATTAACTTTTGCCAGTGAAAATTGCGATTACCGATAAAAATCACGGGTTAGCTCAATCGGTAAAATGCCATGTTTAGCGTAGCTATTACATGATGGCATGGTTCGAATACCGTCTTTCCAAAACTCAAAGATCACCTTACGCTTATGATGCGGCGCTTGTGCACGCAAACATAATGTGTAAAGTTTTTGTAGCACAAAAGTTTAATTACAAAAACAGAATAACATGTAAACAGCTTTGCGTTTCCCAGAGCTGCATTATAAAAGATAAAAAAACACGGTCGGTAATAAATGAATAATAGAATTCCCTCGTGTATAATTTAGTAAGTCTTATATTTTTGCAACAAGCATGTAGACCAGAAAGGATTTATAGACATATTTCGAAGATAAACAGAGTCATGTCTCAGAAACCAGAATTGCCCAATATGTTTACAGGTCTTTCAAAGTATAACTTGGAATCGTCCGACAAACAACGAAATTCGATCAAGAGTTCAAATCATGTATATTCTTTCGGCATGTCGAACCGTCCACCTGTTATTAGTGGTTTTCTTTATTTTTTAATTAATAATGTTCATTGTTTCGATAATGAAGTTTCTGTCTCAAACGTTGTTGACTTCTATCGAGTTGAAGAAGTGGTAGCTGGCGTTGAAATTTTGAAAGATGAAATTGATATTATGTAAACTAATAACTTAAAAAATGAACCTGTTGAAAAATTTCTATTTCGTGGAATAATTAAAAAGGATAAAATACAAGACTGTATTAATTTTCTAAAAATTCTGACGACTAACGGTTTGTTGGATAATTGTTCGGTTTTTGTTAGCTCCAATTTAGCAAAAATTCCAACCGTTTTAAATTAGCTTAATTGCAATTTTCAAATGATAAAAAATGATATAAAGGCCATGTTGGATATACAACGCAAAGTTTTTATTGACACAATGGACGTAAACAACAAATCTCTATTGGATAGTGTATGCAATATCGTATCGTCTCGTTCAATAAATAACAGAGAAATTAATTATGCTAAGGCATGTTCAGCAAATATGTCAGTTGGTAATGATTCTGTTTCAAACCGTACAATACCATGCGCAGTTTTAAAATCCAATTCTTATGTTGCCAACACTGTCACTGCCGTATCATCAGAGAATTTAAAAGTTGTGTCATATGTCAAGCCTAAGGAAAACTGGTACGATTCAACCGCTCAAAGTTCCCAGTGTGAATCTCATGACCATGAATTTCAGCCAGTTTTGAACAAAAAAAAATCCGCTGCTTCTCCCCGGGTAGGCCAAATGAATCAGCTTACTCCTAATTTTAAATTGAATAAGCCCTCTAAAGTGTTCGGCACAGATGCCAACTGCCCTTTAAAGTCTTCTAAGGTAATCGAAAAAAAAATTACTTATTTTATAGGCAACGTTCAATCGTGCACTAAAGATGTCATTGAAAATCACTTAAAATCAAATGATATTGCTTTCACACATTGTTTCCCAATTGTGCGTAAAAGAGACCCGAGGTTAATACAGGTGATATTATCGCTGAATCGACTGCCTTCAAAATAATTTTGCCTGTTAATGAATTAACAAAATTAAAAAATCCTGACATTTGGCCAAAGTACACATTTCTTCGTGAATGGGATTTTCGTATTTGAAGGTCGGAAAAAATGCAGAAAGTAGTAATACGCAAATATTAATAAACATCAAACATGTCGACAACAAATAACAATTTCGACAGTTCCGAGATTAACCTGATGTTCCATCAAAATGGTCAAGCTGATCTGCTTAAAATTGTAGATCCTGACCTTAATATCCTTAACGATTACTCCTATGTTTGTTCCCAAATGTTGCCTGAGAACGTTAATTCATTTATCGACTTTTATAATTTTAAAATTTTTCATGTAAATTTATTATATTATTTTTCTTCATTTGAATTATTATTAGTTGAAACATTTGTTAATGCTAACACAAACTTTTTGATTATTGTTTTATATCGTCCTCCGAGTTCTGATGTTATTTTGTTTTTGAGTGATTTAACATTCTTGCTTCTAAAAATCAAATATGGCTCTTTCAAAGGTATTTATATCGTTGGTGATTTTAATATTAATTTAATTAATGATGATTATAAGCATGTTACAACTCAATTTATTAATTTATTGAATTCTTTTTGTTTCAATTCATTAATTTCAAGTGCAACGCGTGTTGCTATCAATAATAAATCTTTACTTGATAATATTTTTACCAATAACATTACAAATCATAAGTCTGGTGTCATTTGGTTTTTATTTTCTTATCATTTTCCAATTTTTACATCTTTCGTTATTTCAGGTCTTGATTTGCCTAAACCTTCTGTTTTATCTTTTAATTATTCTAGTTCTAATATTAAGTTTTTGAATATGTATCTAAAAAATCTAAAAAATACTCTATTGGTATCTTCATCGATCTTTGTAAGGCTTTTGATTCTTTAGATCATAAAATTCTAATGTCTAAGTTATTTTCTTATGGAATTCGTGGTTTAGCTTATGATTGGTTTTTTTCTTACTTTAATAATCGTTTTCAGTATGTATCTGTTAATAACTCTAAGTCTTTCTTGTCTCCAATTACATATGGTGTCCCTCAAGGTTCTATCCTGGATCCGTTACTTTTCAATATTTATATTAATGATTTTATCAATTCGTCTAGTATTTTAAAATTTATTTTATTTGCAGATGATACTACCCTTTTGTACTCTCATTCAGATCTCCATATTTACTGGTTTTGGGATATTTGACTTTTATTTCTTCACTTAGCCAAGCCATCGCTACTTTAATTTTGAATAAACTTTTAACTGACTCACCGTTTCGCGTTTTTGCAAGTTCTTCTTCATAATGCATATTTGAAATATCATCCAAACCAACTAACATTAGCTGCCAAGTTAGAAATTCGATCCGTTTTAGATCAAAAAATCTTTCTTTGAAGTCAGCCGTGAAAATTCCTATATGATCAACAAAAACACATATAGCAGTATCAATTAAGTCACATTTTTGTAGCCAGTAAAACTTTTCAAATTTTTTGTTTGAAATATGATTCTGACTTAACTCGAAAAAAGAGATAAAACCTTAGATCTTTACTTTTGCATCAACAAGAGTTTTATTTGTTCCCTGAAGTTGCTCGTTTAATGTATTTAACTTTAAAAAAATATCAGTTAAGCAACTAATACATGCTTTACAGTCGACTGTTAACAAATGCTGCATTTCAGGCTTTTCAATTAAAAATTTACTAAGACTATCAAAAAGTTCCATAAATCTTTTTAAACAATTCCATTTTAAAAGACATCTCACTTCACATAATTTTCATTTTGTTCTTTACAAAATAACTTGAAAAATCGTTTGTATTTGGCCTTAGCTTTTATTTAATAAACACGTTTTATAATATGGAATTTAAAACAGGCGACTTATTTTTTGCTACCAGATTTTTCTTATGAATAACACAATGTACAAGAAGCATTTTTGGATTTTCATCTTTATTAATTTTATGCAACCATTTTTCTTGCCCATCATATTTGGAGCACCATCTGCTGCACATCTTGATATAATTTTATTGGAATATTATTGGCTACTAAATAATTGTTTAGAGTGTAAAATATATTTTGGGATGTTGGGGTACTTTCTAGAGGTTCAGCAAATTCTCCTTAATCAATATATCTTACATGAGCTTTCAGTACCGCTTCACTGTCTCTATTTTGGGATGTTGGGGTACTTTCTAGAGGCTCAGCAAATTCTCCTTAATCAATATATCTTACATGAGCTTTCAGTACCGCTTCACTGTCTCTCAATGTTGATTTGTCCATTTGCAGTGTCTTTAGTTTTTCCACCAGTTGTAGTTCAACATTTTCCCCCATTTCGTCTATTCTTCTGCTAACGGTATTCTGCTAATGATAACTAAGAGGCATAGCTTTCACATCTCTATTGTCCTTTTTCAAAATTGTTTTCAGAAATATTGATATTGATGGTTTAATTTTAAAGTTTTCACCTATGGTATGATTTTTTCCAGATTTTGCAATAAGTAGGGAAATTTGAAATTTAGCTTTCAGAGTACGATTTGTGGTTGCAGTTTGAGCAAAAAATAAAGATTTCACTGTTGTTCTCTGTTTAAAGTTTTGCATCACAATTTCACCTTATTATAACTATTAAAAAATAACTTTAAAAAACATTTAAAATCAGTAATTGTAATTATTTTTCTTAGTAAATTATGTAGTTTGCTTTAAAACATTCTGAAAAAAGTTATGTGATTTTATTCACATTTTTTGTATTAAAGATGATTGCATATTGCTGCATATATTTATCTTCTAAAAAACACAAACTTAAAATTTTTTTCATAATATAAAATAAAAAAAAATTAACTTCCCAACATTTTCCGGAGTCGGATGAAAAATTTCCAACTCCGATTGGCTCCGGCACTGGATTCGAATATAAAAAGAGTGTTGTTATAAATACACACATAGGTAAGTGCACAAAAGTTTCGACTGCAGCGAAAACTTCCCACCGACAACTACATTCTTTCTACAAATCGAAACTATAACAAACCGTCCGTCTCTAAAGTCTTTGAAATGATACAAACTGGTGAAGAATGATAAAATTATTATCATTTTAAAAATATTTAGATTTCACTTTATTAAAAATAAGACATGCAAATACAATTGGCAAAAAATTTAAAAATTTGTATTAAAACTTTATTACCTTAATTTAATATTTAAATTACTATGATTAATTTCAAATAAAATAAACGATCAAGATATTTCCATATAAACTAAATATCAAACAGAAACCGAACATTTAAATAAATAATGTCTGATAATTATTGTAGGCTTTAGATATTTTCTTAAACCTTTTTTCGTATTTCAATCTAGAAAAAAAATTAATGATATTATTTTTAAACTTTGTTGTTTATATAAGGCACATAATTGATATATAATACGAAAATAAATTCAAAAAACATTTCATTTAAAGTAATATGTATATAAAATAATTAACGAACTAAATAACATTTTGTATATATTATTTTTATTATGTTATTCACTCTAATGATATTCCTCAGAGGGTATTACGGTGATTAAATACTTTGTTGAACAAATAACTTTTTAACTCTCTTCTGAAATCTTTAATATAAGTATGCAAAGGTACAAAAACAAATGGAGGTTTAAGTTAGACCGCAGACCAGTTTAATTTAAGCTTATATTTAAAATCTATAGGATATATAAGGAAGAGATAAAAATTTGAATTATGATAAATAAAAGTATTCGTTTCAAACGTTTTTGTTTCCCAAAGTCAGTCCCACATACGTAACAGTGAGAGATATTGAAACAGTTCAAGTCAAGTACAACAAACTGTCTAGCCACAAAATCAAAAACTTTATAATTTTATAAATTTGTGGCTATACTTCTTGTACTGTTGCACTTGTCAATTTCTAACCATGTTCATAAAGTTTGCCATTTACCGAGCATTAATTTCTATTGTTATAAAATATAAGTAGCAAAACATTGGAATTCAAGACATTTAAAAAGTAATCTTTAAAAATTTTAACGTTTTTTCAGTATGTTAAAATAACATGCAAATTGCGTTCAAGGCAATATACGTATATTGTTGTGCGTTAAGCAAACAGAAACAGAAGTTGAGAGATTGTCCCAAGTTGGAAAATCTTGAAAAGTTACAAAGCGGCCAAATTTGTGGCTAATGTCTTTCGATGAAATAACATTGATTTTTTCATAACTTTTTGTAGCTAAAGTCAAATCCCAAGACTATTCATATTCTATTTGTCACCGTTTTTCATGATTCTATGACACTGCACGTGCACGTCCTTAAAATATCACTTATCAACGAAACTTCTCTTGTAAAAGTTTTCCACAATACTTTTCATGTAAAAGTTTTAAAAAAATTTCAAGTTGCTTAAAAAATTGAGTTTGAAAACAACAAGCTTTGAACAAAAAGCAGACGTTGAATATGCCTAAAACAAATAAACGATGAATATGCCCAAAACTTTACTAAACTTACTATTGAATCTTTTTCTGTATTTACTCCAATAAATCTTCTAAAACTTACCAAAATTATTAATTCTGTGTCATCTACAACCTGTTCTCTAGATCTACTTCCTTCTAATTTACTTAAAAAATTGTCTTCAAAATTTATCTTATCATTCTCAAATTAGTTAATTATCTCTCTTCACCTCCAAATTTCCTACTTCTTATAAGAATTCCATTGTTATTCCTATTCTTAAAAACTCATTCTTAGATCCTACCTTTTTATCTAATTATAGACCTGTTACTAATATTATTTTTACCTCAAAACTATAACAAAAAGTAGTTTATAATCAATTGTTATCATATTTAAACTTTAACTCCTTGCTACCTGTATCTCAATCAGGTTTCTTGTCCTGCTTACAGTATTGAAAACTTCTTTACTCAAAATACACAAGATATCCTCATCTCTAGCGACAATAATAATCTTACTTTTTTTCTTGCCCTAGACATTTCCTCTGCTTTGATATTGTTGATCATACTATTCTCTTGAGGCTGCTAGATCTTTCTTTAAATATTACTGGTTCTTGTCTATCTTGGTTTTTTTCTTATCTCTCTAATCGTTTTACTTCTGTGGTCCTCAATAATTCTACTTCTAACTTTTCTACTCTTACTTTCGGGGTACCTCAGGGTTCTATCCTTGGTCCTCTTCTATTTATACTCTATACTTCTGAACTACTTTCTTTATACTTCTTTTCCTCCATCTAATCTCAATAGTGTTCTTCATAATCTATCTCTATTTTTTTAATTTGCACATTCATGTCATATTTAGACATATTTTGAGTTTGATCTTCATCCCGCAATTTCTTCAATGAGTCTCTATTGATTTTTGAAACTACTTGAAACAGTTATAGTATATATATATATAATATTTAAATAAAACTTATTACTTGGAAGGTAATTGTACTTGTAATACTAATATCATACAAGAGAGTGTTGACTCAAAAGTAAATTTACAGTTTCCTTTGTTATTAAGTAGAATAGGAGAGATAAACATGATAAAATATCAATAAGAATTGCTACTTCAGATAAAGCTGAGCCCACTGTATAGATTACTATTAGCTTTGGAACAAAACCAGATAGTGGTGGTAACCCAGCAAGAGATAGAATTAATAATAAAATAGTAAAATTTTATGTTGCTTGGCATAGTAAGAATATTTCTTGATATGTTTGGACTATTATATGTGTATACTTGAAATAAGTTATTATTTACATTTAGCTGGAGTCTCAATCTAAATTATTTCCTAAGTACTTATCAGATAAATTAATTGAACCTAAACGCCCCGGTTTACGATCGCCTTCTTGTTCTCACTTCTTCTTAACTCATGTTCAACACTCTTTTGCTAAATCTGCTTTTGCTTTTTCTGGCCCTCTTCTCTGGAACTCTCTAGCTATTTCTCAGACTACTTCTCCACCACTTACAAAGGTCAGAGCGGAAATAGCGCTTTATAAGCTAATTGATTGATTGATTGATTGAATGATTGAATGATTGATTGATTGATTGATTGATTGATTGATTGATTGATTGATTGATTGATTGATTGATTGATTGATTGATTGATTGATTGATTGATTGATTGATTGATTGATTGATTGATTGATTGATTGATTGATTGATTGATTGATTGATTGATTGATTGATTGATTGATTGATTGATTGATTGATTGATAAAACTGTCATCATTTAAAAATGAATTATCAACTGAGTACTGCTAGATGTAATTTAATTATGTAAGTTTAGAGAAAATAGTAACAATAAAAACTCTGAAGTTTAGACAAAATATGAAATAGGTATCACAAACATTCTATAAACTAATCATTCGAAGTATAGATTATCGCATTTACCTGATCTTTTAAAAGATTATATTTATTCTTAAGATCATTAATTGTACTTTCGAGATCAGTTAATTTATTTTGTAAAGAATTTAAAGTTGACTGTAATTTTTGTTCGCCATCATTAACTGATCTTCTACTTCTTGTTGCGTGAAAATCTCCTGATCTAGAACATTCTACAAAATGAGTAACAGCTAACTTTACAAATACCATTTTAAAACAGTCATAAAAACAGTTAAGAAACCTTCGCAACATTGAAACCATGGCTTCAAATCTAATTTAAGGACCTCATCTGAATCACATTTAATAAAATTGTCGGGATATTTGGCAAGAATAAAAACGTCTTTTTGAATTTCCTGTATAGAATCAGAATTATCACATAAGATTCGAGCCAGTGATGTTTTTTTGATTTCAGCTAATTGTGTAGGTTTAAATATTTCGGGATTTTCATACCAAAACCTTTAGTTGAAAAAAAAACAAAAATAACAATAAATTATCAATGAATAAGTTAACAATAAAAACAAAATAACCTGTCCCCGTCTCTTAACCTCTTGAATTGGTCAGCAATTATACATACGAATGTGGGACCAATTCTAGAATTGTCCATAACATTTTCCGCTACACCTCCAACAAACAAATCAACATTATCTGTTGCGATTCAGTTTGGTTATAGTTAAATCAAAAGTTTATTCAACAAACATCAATCGATAAATAACCTGGATGTTCATATAATTCTTCTAGTTTTTTTAGAATTAAATCATCTGTGATTTCATTTTTGAAATCGTCAAAAGTTTTAGCTTCTTTCATACCACAATACTTTCTGTAGGCATTGTAGCTTTGTAGACCATGGTCCCGACCTCTCTGAATGTTAAATGCAGCCAGATCTTGAGCCACTTCATTAGCCATAACAAACAGTTTTTCTGTTAGCTCTGAATTCAAAAATTCTCCAGACACCAATTTTTTTGCAGCGACGCCAAACAGTCCTCTTAAAATTGGGTCGATACCACCTTCTTCAATTATTCGAAAAGGAGCAAAAAAGGCTTTATGAAGAGGTAAATTACCCCATATAATTGGAAGAAAAGTTTCGTTCAAGCGAGATAAAACAGGATTTATCATTGTGTGTCCAAACCGAAATGCGGCACTTGCAAATTCATTTGCTATTGTGGGATTAACAGATGGGTTATACCCTTTATACGGTCCAATCATTTGCATACCATATGGGCCCAAAATTTTAGGAAGCCAATCGTTATAGGTAATATGTTGCATAATAGCACCAACAATTTTTCTTGTTTCGTGATACGTAGTGTCACTGTCCCAATGCGAATTCATCTTACTCAATTTAGTGGCTAACCTGTTATGCTCTCGGAACCAAATTGTGTGCATAGCTAATAATCCAAGTTGTTCATTTGATCTATGGTCACCCGCTAGAAAACATGGTACGTGTGCCGTTTTAGAATCAACCTAAAATATTATGTTAAATGAATGAAAATGAATATTCAAGAATTCTAATTAAAAAAGCGTTATACCTGACAGTCAACAAATTCATCTCTATTTGCTGGCATATATTCTTTCTTAAAACCATAAGCACTGTGCGTACCAATGCGAAGCAAACCTTTTTCGTTCGTATTGTTTCTCAAATTGATGGCCGTTTCTTCCGAACTTCCATAAACGTTTGAAGCATCAATATATGAAGTGAGCATATTCAACTGTTGTCGATGAAGAGCATTGTTATCAAACAGTGCAGAAGTGACTCCTGATCCACACATAGCTGACGACCGCACGAATCCAATGCAACGTCTATTTTGTACACGAGGATCATCGTTAGACACGGGTATGGGAAAACATGGTGACTGGCTATTGCATGTCTCGTTGCAAAATCTACCATCACTGAATCTTTATTTGAAATTATTATGATTATGGCATGTAACTAACATTTTTGTCCAAATACTTTTCTTTATCAGAGTGGGTGTGAAAAAAACACTAAAAAATATATGGCGATAAAAGTAATTAATTTAATAATCATTAATTACAACTATACAATTTTATAGACAACAACTTAACAACAAATGACTCATTATAACTATTCACACGTTTTCGTTTAAATCTTATTTTGGCTAGTTTAATTTAAATCTCTTCTGCTATCCAATAAAACCCTTTTTTCAATAACTAATTGTTATTGTTATTTGTGTCACATTTATAAGCGCCCTTATATTTTAAACTTAGGGACACTGTTCAAAAAACTGACTACAAAATATATAAACCTTACCCTTTCTTTCATTACATTTACCACATAATTTGGCTATCTATTAGCTAGATACAATTACAACCTTGCATAAACCCCCGTGAAGTTTGATAGTAGTCAATTTTCATGTCACCTGCCAGGGAACAAATTTTTTGATTTTAGACAGTTGGATAGCTTTTTTCTCAATCTCTGATAAACATTGAAACTTTAATGAAACGTTACATAATGTGCCTAAATATAGGGTCAGAATATCAAAAAATTTTTAATAAAAAATGATGGGGCAAGACATCACAGATTGTGCTGTCATTAATGGTATTAGCTTTGTTATTTCGTTAGGTTCAACAATTTCAAATTTATCTAAACGAGATTTCACTTCTCTAAAAACAGATGATTTTGATGCATACAAATGTCAACGCAGCAGAATTGAAAAATCCTGTTAAGGTTGCAAATTGGCTACAGCTTCTATGAACCAATAAGCTGGTGCCGGACTTAGGTCAACGACGACAACAACGGCAACAACAGCATGCGTACATAATGTCGGTATGTACAATTAATGGACTGTAGACTTATAAAGAGCTTTTAAGGTTCAGAGGCACTAATGGCGTTTTGTCTTGTTCAAAAAATTATCTTTAAAACTTCTTTTGATACCTCAATGGCTGATGTTTGTATAAAAATTTTAATTCAATCTGGCTGAAGCAAGTAAAAATAGGTTTGTCTTAAAAAGAGGACACGCACGGTCGTCATAAGTTGATGGTTTTAATTGACTTCTTTCATTGGTATCCAAATACTACTTAGTTTTAGAACCATCTAACTTAAACGTATAGAGTGGTAAAAAAGATTATCAATGACAACCACCGATATCAAATTAATTACCTTAATATAGTATTGACAAATCTTATAAAAAAAACTATAAAAACAAAAAACAAACTGAAAAATGTGTTTTTTAAATTAAAATTTAATGTACTTTCAAAAATAACATCGATAATATGAAAAGCATCCACCTGGCGTTGCTAACTGCTGTTGGTACAAAGTCCAAATCATGGTCTAAGAATTGACCCCACTGCATCAACATATGTGTGTATTCATCGTCAGCTGTTACTTTGTTGGTCGAAATAAGATTCAAAGAAATTTTTCTTGCACTTGGTATTTTTTTCCCGTTATAAAGCTTATTTTTAGTCCATCCTACAATATTTTAAACGATTAGTTGTTAATAACAATAAAAACACAAATTCATTATGTTGTTACGTCTTACCAACTGGCAAATTGAAATTATTTTCATATTTTGGTGGCAGAAGTCGTAACAAAGGGGTTAACGAGGAGCCACTCATAGCGTTTTTAAAATTATTACATGTTCCATCAAACGTTCTATATTTTCTATGAAAACACAGATCGTCGCATGTTTCGATAATGCGTCGATGCGTCCTACAACCTGACAAATCGCTCACCAATTGCAATTGAGCAGGATTCAATAACTCTTTGTATGTAATGTCTGAAAGAAATAACTAAATTATAGATATCCATTGAGAAAAGAGAAAAATTGTCAAGGCTTACTCAAAGAAGGATCAATGTTGTAGTAAACGCCACTATGAATATCACTGTACAATCGCTCTAAAGTACTTTCAAAAACCTCTGCAGCTTTTGAAAGCGATAAAGCTTTATTGTTAGGATAACGATTGTATTTCAGAAGATCGTGTCCACTTTTAGGTTGATGTTTTTTTTGATACAATTCTTTTTTTGTATTTTCAATAGCTTCTTGAATGCCATTGTTAACAGTTGTAACTGTATCGTTTATATGTTGGTTTGTAATAGAGCGGAATCTCGCATCTAGTGTATAAATTTTTCAAAATTTTAAAATGTGAATTTATATTAATACTTTTAATACAAAACATTTTTTTAGTTAATTACTATTTTTTAAAAATACTCTGTAAAAAATGCGTACCAGTTATAGTTAATCTTGCAGAAGCAATATCAAACCCGACAATATTTTCAGCACGGCATTCATATCTTCCTTCATCCGTTAAATCTATTTCTAAAATAATCAGCGAAGAATTTTCCGTTATTTCATACTTGTCACTTGAAGTTAAAGGTCTCAAATCTCCGTTTTTGAACCATTTAATAATTGGCTTTGGTTCTACTTCGCCTACAACGCAATCAAATTTAGCTCTATTACCAATTGCGTTATTGATGTCTAGAGGTTTTTTAGTAATATGTGGACGGGCTGAAAAAGAAATTTTTCACATTAAGTCTAAAAAATCAATTCATTTGTAAAAATGTTTTACTTGTTTAATTTTATGATTTTAAATGATCAATAATGAACACTTATTTAATTTTAGACAGATTTGGTCCTCGAGTTAGCTCAATCGATAATCAAGTCTCGCGCGGCTATTGCGCGCTAACATGGTTCGAATACTGTCTGTCTTATACTTAAAGACTGTCATACCATATAATGCGTATTTGCGTCGTGTGGTGTGCATAGAACAGCCTTTGTGGCATAAAAGTTGGATTTACAAGTATGGAATAACATAGAAGCAGAGCCGCATTATTGTAAGAAAACAAATATATTATTTTTCATTTAAATAATATTAATTAATAATCATTTTTTAATATAATCATCATTATTTTTAGTTTGCGTATATTTTTCTTATTTTTTTTTTTCACATTTTTTCCAATCTTGTGCCTGTCACAGTTTAATTTTTGTAAACAATAAAATTTAATTGAAATCAGTGCGACGAAGTAACAAAATAAAAATAGAAGAGGCTTAAGCAAGCACATGAATTAAAATAAAATTGAAGATTGAATTGTAATAAGAAGTTGAAATGATAAATGGGCTGCTCACATATCGACATGACAGTTAATCTGGCGCTTGCGGATGCTTCTCCACCCGAGTTCGAGGCAAGACATTCGTAATTTCCCTCATCACTTTTCTTTACGGAAGAAATTGTTAAAGTGGTTCCACTTGGGTTTATATTAATTCTTCTGGTATTTGTCAAATCAATTCCTAAAACATGTTTTAACTATTTCAACAACGATTACCGTTATGTTATAGCAGATTACGGCTAATTGAAATGATTGAGTGTTTTAAAAGTAGAATTATAATAACCATTTTTTTTCCATGATATTTTAGCAAGAGGTTCCGAAATAACATCACATGAAAAAAAAACTGGATGTTCTTCAGCTATTTTTTGATCAGTTGGTTTAGTCGTAAATTCTGGAGGAACTGAAAAAAAGTTTAAAAATATTTTTAAATGAAATTACTTTCAGCTACCATTACGTCACTTACTGTAAACCATAAGTCTTCCTATAGCTGTTGCGTTGCCGGCAATGTTAGAGGCAATACATTTGTAAAATCCATGATCTATATCCTATAAGAAATTATAATCCAAAAGCCGTTTAATTAAAAAATTTTTAAATTATTGTAATCTTTTCAATATTCTTTTACCACACATCTGCATTATATAAATTGAAGCTTGTATTTACTTTGAGATTGCTCATATGCAAAGTTCCAGATGAGTCGACAGTGAATCGTGGGTCGTGATTCACAAGTCTATCTCTGTTGTTAATATTAGTGTGGGTCCACCTAATTTCTGGTGGAGGAAATCCGACAGTGCCACATGACATTGATACCCCTTCATTTATTATTGCCGTTCTGTTCTCGGGTGGATTGACTATTTGTGGTGCAGCTTAAAGTTTTTACAATTATGATAACATCATGTAATAAAATCATTTAATAAAATTAAAACATTTTTTTTTATTTAAACCAACCAAAACGTTAAAAAAATTAAAGGGAAAGAAGATTTTTTTTATACGTAAAATTCAAAAATTTGTTAACATTAAGTTAATTCTGTATAAAATTAATTTTATATATGGAATTTTTTGTCAGCCTTCACTTATCTAATTGTTTAACGCGAATGAAACTCAGTCTGCAAATGTACTCGCCGCATTTGTTGTAAATATTAAAATTTATTCACCAAAGTTTATTTTATTTAATAATTTATATTACAATTTTATAACCAGATGAGTCGACAGTGAATTATAATTAATTTATATCATAATTTTATAACCTGTTGTGGTGTTGTGGTCTTATAAAAAAATCACCAACAAAATTTTTTAAATTTATTAGTTAGACACAATTGTATTTACAAGATAGCTTTCTGCCTGCCAGATCAACTTCCTAAATCTTCTTAAATACCTCCAAAGATAATGACATACTAATAAAAATATAATGCACTTGCGTTTGCCCTCGGATAAAATATTTTTGGCCTGACTGGAGCTCCCATTATAAATATCTTATGATCGGGACAAAAAAATAAAAATTCACTAAAGCCATTATTAATTCGTTATCTTTCGTACTTTTCTCGTTTGAGCTGCAAACGCGAAAACAGCAGACAAATTTGTGATTCATGTTTTGCGTATTGTGTATGAGATATTAAACAACTTTTTTAAAACCGATCCAAGTGGTTAATTTTACTTAAATCAAATTGTGAGACATTGTAATAGACTGTGAAAACTTAACTCCGACAACAATGCAACCGTTTGTTATAGAATACTTTGAAGGTAGAACGCGTTGCCGTACTGCGAAGACAAACACGCGCGTGAAGTTGATATTTACGGGGTGAAAATGAAAACCAAATCAAATATAAATTTTACCCAGCACATTGACTTCGTGGAAGCTTAAGTATGCTGTGTTAGATTCGTCTTGTCCCATTAAATTAGTGGCTCTGCAGAAATATGCACCTGCGTCACTGACTGTGGCTTGGTTTATTAAAAGACTTCCATCTTCGAGTACTTCAAAACGTTTGCTTCGGTTTTCTAATGAAACGTCTTTTCTATCAAAATAATATTTTTATTATTATCATCATTTCCATCATCATTATCATTATTATTATCCAAAAGAATATAATCCAAATCAGAAGCACCAGTGAATTATTATTAGTGTTTAATAAATTAAAAAATCAAAAAATATTTAATGTCAACAAATCAGCTGGTCATTTTAATTATACTTACTTAAGTAAGTGATTATGTGTGTTTATATATTATACGAAAACTTGATCAATTCCACATGAAATGTCTTTGAGCTATTGCTCACATCAAATGGGAAGATAGAGTGTGAAATGTCATGATATTGGAGAGATGTGGTAAAATGGGTATCGAGGCAATGCTGCTCCAGGCCCAGTTTTGCTAGTCAGGGCACGTTGTCCGCATGCCGGATGCAAGAATTCCAAAACAGGTCTTCTTTGGACAGTTGGCCTCGGGTGCTCGTCTTGCAAGTGGCCCGGTTCGTAGATATAAGGACGGTCTGAAGGAAAACTTGAAAAAGTGTGGACTTGACCCAAAAACATTCTGCACTAAAGCCCAGCAGTGTACTGAATGGAGATCGAACTCACAGGCGGCGGTTTCTTCCTTTGAACAGGCACGAATCACAGCTCTGGTTGACAAAAGGAAACGGCAAAAACAGGTGACCCAGGATGGAAGCGGCACAGGAGTGTGGGTCTGTGGAATTTGTGATCGTCAATGTTTGTCTAGAATTTGACTTTTTGTCCACATGAAGTCACATCAATGACCCATTTCTTTGCTAACAAAGATGCAGTCTATATACTAATAATTATGTGTATTTGATTTATTGTAAATTGACGTCGTAGATAGTTCACAAAAAATTTCATTCGTTAATATGTATTTAAATTCATTCATTCAGTTTTATTCAACGTCATCTTTTTTTAAATTAACCTATTATATCTCTCTCCGTTTTTTCACAATTGATAATTTTCGTTAATTTAAAAAATCTTATGTTTCAAATTTATTTATTACGTTTCATTATTATTAACATTTTTATTGCATGTTTACGAAAAATTTAAAATAGAAAAAACGAATGAAGCAATGAAATAATAAACATAATTAAATCAAAAAAAGTATGTTTTAAAATTATTTTTCAATGTGCCAACACTTAATCCCGGTTCTCTCAATGAATTTGGCAATAAATTCTCAAGGTGTTGGCCCAAAAAAAATGTTTTCTTACAATTGGTTACAATTGTGTTTTATTATTTGGAATCATATTAAAATCATGATATCTCAAATGAATGCCTGTTGAAAAAGTTGATTTTCTTTCAAACTACGACGCACATCTGAATTTTTTAAAAGAAATTTTAAAATGGATCAAACTGTGATCAGAAATGAAACCACTAAAAAAAATCATACTGTCGCACACAGAAAAATCATCAGTGCCAACAATCATATTAAGTCTTGGTTGATTGATACGATTCGCCAGACGAAACATTTCAAAAACTTCAAGTAATTCGACAACGTGAGGATCATCCTTTTTTTCTTCATGAACGATGAAGTCACCAACAAGTAAAACACTTAGAGAAAATAATTTATTTTATTTATTTGTCTTTTTAAACCATTACTTTATTTTATTTTCCATACTTTTTATGCTTAAACATATTTTCTCTGATATTTATTTTTCGTTATCATTTTATACTATTGTCTTGCCTGCTGTAACACTTTCTAGTATTCTATATTAAATTTGTCACATTTACTTGTCTTACTAGCAAAGTTTACTTTTATGCTTACATTTGTATAATTGGTAAACGAAAATTAAGTAAAACGCTCATAAGTTGTTATAAGTTAATGTTATTTCAACGCAATAATTAGACATTTATTTATAAATCTGACCAGAGGGCCTTATTCGGAGGCAAGAGGTACGTAAAAAATGATCGTAGGAAATAAGCATATGATACTGCTATACTGGTTGAGAATAAACAAAAATCATTACACAACAATGCCATTATTGAATGAGTCAACGTAGCCAACATTTTAATTTAGAAAAATTGGGGGATGACTCGCGCTCAGTGATAAAAATTCCTAATGATTATTCTACATTGAAAATAAAAATAACAAAGACACATTTCATTCTATCCTATAAGTGATACATTATCATTGTCCCACTTTGTACAAAAGGAAGCCGCCACAAAAACTCACTTGGTAACCGTGCATAAAATTGGGGTTACACCAGATTTCCTAGCCATAAAATATCAGTATAATATGTTCAAATTACAACCAAACTCAAATCAAAATTGCTGAAATCATCCCCGTTAATATTAAACAAGAGCAGATAAATAAACAACATCATTAACTGAACAAAAAGTGACAATAATGATGAAAGACATAAACGGCAATGATGCCTATAAAAATTAAAAATAATGTCATCGTTCACAATGAAAAATGTTAAAAAATCGAAAAAAATTCACTTTTTGAGAGTACTGATTATATCATTAATTTGTAATAATAATACTGGTAATGTATTTTAATATAGTGGCATGGCAAGCGAGAAAAGCGCATTATTATACTTAAAACATACAAAATGTATGTAAATAAAGACAAATAAACACATCACACACTTTTGCACGTGATGGGCCAGACACCTTTACCTTTACTTTATGGTGCAGCCTAACCTGGTAGCTTTTAATTAAACAAAAAATAAAATTATAGCAAAATTTTACTTGTTGTGAAACCATTGAATGCTAGGTTGAGGCTCTCCATCAGCTAAACATTGAAAAGAAGCATCTTCTCCAGGATTAATATTCAAGTTTTGTGGCGATGATGCTATTCGAGGCTTTTCTTAAATGGTATAACCATAATGCAATTAGTTAGTTTATATATATATATATATATATATATATATATATATATATATGTTGGTAATAGACCATAATTTGTACAATATTCTATAAATTCTACCGAATGTTTGGCGTTAATATGTTTGTAGTTCGTTTTTTCTCACTAAAATTTTTTGGTGAACGTTTAGTTCATTAAAATTCAAAATAAACTTATTTTTCTAATTCATGCTGCAAATACGGCCATATTTCGATTCCGAATATATATATATATATATATATATATATATATATATATTCTTAAAACTTTTGCCCATTTAGTGTTGATAAACTTTTTGAAAATGCACGAAATTGTTGAAAATCGTATTTATTTAGCATAGCAAGGCTAAGAGGGCAGTTTCGGCGTGAGCGCCGTCTTCAGAGCCTTGAACTTTACGCGTATATACTGACAAAAAATATTAAAAAATAAAATAAACAATATTGCCTAAAACGAAATCAAATGAATTGAAGTAAAATAAGACAAAAAAAAATTAAGTTTAGTGTAATATTATAATTTAAATTAAAATAAAACAAATATTTATTTTTTTATTTTATTTTTCTATTCAAACTTTTTTAAATATTTATTTCATTCTAATTTAGATTATAACATTACACTAAACTTTATCTAGCGTGTAGTGTCCAAGAACATAAAACAAAACATAACACGGGAAGGACAAAATTTTTGAAAACATTAAAATGGGCAATTATTCAACATGGTTGACCTGCAACTGTCAACGATAAAATCTTGGTATGTGCCTTCGCTCAGACATCTGGCCCAGAATACGCACAAACAAACGCCTTCAATGCTTCTTATGATATATATATTTATTTATATGTATATATAAATATATATATATATACGTATATATATATATATATATATATATATATATATATTTGGGTTCTAACAAAAAAAACTGTCGTATATCGAAGTATCACCGCATTTTCCGCATTGTTGAGTTTGTTACTAAGTTTTGCAATTTTTCAAACAATTATTCTATTGATATTATTCAATTTATTCAAATTAATAATAAAACTCCGAATTATTTTCATTATTTTCATATATACCTTTACAAAAAAGCTTTTTTCGGTAACCTTTACAATCATTAGTGTAATAGAGTTTGTGATATATATAACATAACGCTTTCCACATCATAGAAAATTCTATACTTCCTTCTATACTCTTTTCTATACTCCCTATATATAGAAAAGCACGTAGCAAGCGTCGCATATATAGCATAGCAAATAACATGTACGCACATACATACATAGAAATGTTTTATATATACAGGCAGTACACTTCAAAAACGCATTCATTATCATCGCAATCGTCACAATTTCACATATATAAATCAAAAATTGAGTAAAAGATATGAGTGAAAATATTTAATCTGTCATGTAGATTCGTCGTTAAGTGTTTACAATAATGCACCTTTGGTTTGGTGTTCGTTATGTACTCATACTAGTCAACGTATCTGTATAGCAGATCAACTATTTTCACCCATTCACCCATAGATATATATATATATATATAAATGGTGCGAACCATCTATATATATATATATATATATTTATATATTTATATATATACATATATATATATATATATATATATATATGGTGATATATATATACTGTTATATATATATATATATATATATATATATATATATATATATATATATATGGTGTGAACCATTTATGACAATATATTGCCATTGTTGGTTTGACAATGAGTGCCACTGAATTATGCAAAAAGCTCGAAAAATCTTTTGCTTCCTAAAATGCCAAAATGTCACAACATTTTCATGAATTGGAGATAATCACTTGAAAAAAAGCATGAATTTAATGTTTACAAGTGATAGCGTCAAAATCAACAAATCCTAGAGTATTATGGAATACAGTTTTGACACTTTTGCGAAAGAAGAATTATCAGCAACTTTTTACTTGAACTATAACAAGGATAAAACAGCGATAATGTCAGATAGTGGTTTAACAGATCAGTTAACGGTTTTCAACATGATCGGTTGTCGGCTTGAAAGTTTTAAACCTATTCCGGTTGATTACTAACTCTACGGTCGGCACCTGCCTACCCGGTAAAGGAAGTTATTGAATCGCTGTTACTTTTCCTCCATCAGCTATAAATACTTGTAACAAATAATCAGTACTTTCAGCTTCGCAAAATAAAACCAATGTCATATATCTATTAAAGAGGCCTGGTTTCCCACCTTTTATCAATAATCCCCAAGATCAAGATTATAGAAAAAGTGATTGCTAATCAGTTAATTAGCTACCTCAACAAGAATAAAAAGAATTATGATAACTAAATTGTACTTATTGCATTACTTGATAATAGCGCTGCTTTTGATACAGTTGTTCTTTTTGAAATGTCTCCAAGTTCCTATAAAATATGTGGTTCAGCGCATTAATGATTCCAGTCAAGATGTGAACTGATCATTAATGGTTGCAAGGAATCTAACAGGAGAGAATCGGAATTGATTTGGGGAGTACCAAAGGAATCAGTTTGAGACCCCTGCTCTACATGATCGCGAATGACGATGCAACTTTCACATCGCTGTGTGGCATAAGACATGTAATCAGTATTTGACTTCTCAAGCTTATTCGGAGGTCGATTGTTGTTATTGTCCATAATAAAATTAGACATTCGGTTGATATTACAATAGATTATAAATTTTAGTCGGTTGTCGGGGTTGAAAATCAAGATATTATACTTAATGATAAGTTTGAGTTGTAATTTGTCGACTTTATAATTATCGTGCATTGGAGCCGGTAATACTGAGGTATAATTGTTTTTGCAGAATTATTGACTTTTGTTAGATATTTATTAATACTACTATCAATTTATTTATTGGAGTAATTGTTGTTAATTAAAATATATTTATGTCTGAAAAAATTCTGTAAGCACGACGGAAAAAATTTTTTACGAGGTTATTTCAGGGAGGCTTGGACACTCAAAAATATTGTTGAGCACGTGGCATGAGTTTGAAGGTTTCAAGTATACCTTAGTAACTAGCTGATTTTCTTTTTTTTTGATTAAATGGTCTAGAAACGCCATTTGTTGGTCAGTGCTAAATTATATGGTAAATGTTAAATGAGAGTTTTTCTAAAAATCTTTAGGTTGTAAATATCAGCGACAGTTTTGAATGGAAATTTTATGTTTTCAGTTAAGATTTCGTCGATTGGTTTGAAGCAATCACTTTTGTTCATCAAATCGTTCACATTAAATTTGACCAATTTTCCGAATTTTTTTACAACGATGTAAGGATTGAAGCGCTGGCGTTAGACAGCATTTTCTTTGACAAGCCGGTTTACAAGACGCGTTACGGTGTCGGTGTGCTTTAGTTTATAGTTGGTTACAGTGGCGGATCTAGACAAATTTCCCGGGGGTGCTAAGGTTTTGAAAAAGATTTGACGACAACCGGGGTGGACAAGAGAATTTTTAAAAAAGTTGGCGACTGGGATGGAGATGGGGAGATTTCCAATCTAAAAAATCGATGGCCGGGGGGACAACTTTTTTGCGATGGACTTATAATGCCAATTTTCCCTTCAAAAACACTACTTTTTACGTTAAAACAATTTTAACCCTTTTTTTACCTTTAACCAACAAAAATAACGCCCTCGGCGCCCGCTAGATCCGCCACTGGGTGTTATGTAGATGGTATTCAAAGTTGATTATTCCTGTTTTATATAATATATATATAAGGCAAGACAGTATGTACATAACGTCCGGCCAGTTTTGTCCTTGGCACTAGCATCTAGTTCATTTGAGCGAATTTTATAACTTTTCAAGTTGTTTTTTAATACAGTTTTTGTAACGCTTTTTTGGCCGACCGATCAGGTACTTTTACCACCATAAAACATGTAAAACAAAAACATGTGAGTATGAGAGCTCTGTAGATTATAATCTTTGTTTGTGGTTTGATGTTTTTACTGGACATCAAACAAGTCCAGAGGCATCTATGAGGTTGGCTCTCCTTTTTACACAAGTCAAAATTTTTTACCAATCATCCCATTAGAAGAAAAACGTTTCCAAAGTGAAAGTGGTCTGTGCAGGATAAGGCAAGGGCAAAATGCCTCCTTTCAAAAGGGGGCCTCCTCTCCCGGACATTTAAACTTTTTAGCATAACATAACCTTTGCCTCATTTTTAAATGTGATATTTGAATGAATCTTGTAGACGGTTTTGGCCAGGCAATCGCCTATTTTTTATTAGTAAAAACAGTCTATGCTTCTAGAAGGGCAGGAGCTAGACATGATAGTCAGAGGCTATATTTTATACATGAAAATACATAAAATAAATTTATAGACTGTTTAATGACAGCTAATGCAAACTAAATCATTTCAACAAAATTAGACAAAATAGTCAATAGGGAATCTACCTCGGGTTAAACATTCTACAGCTTTTTATAAGCTTGAAACAAAGTCAACCAAATTTTTTTCAACCATTATGGACCATGGCACAACTTTTTTATTTTCTAATCAATTTACTATATTGATACGAATAAACTCGGGTTATAGAATATTCATTACTTTTAAGCTGTCAAATAACTGTTTTGCATACCTTCTTATAAATTTACAAAGTTATTCAATGATTTTATTTAATCAATCATTCAACTCACTGCAGTTTAACGTCTTAAGAACGTGAAACACCAATTTTCCATTATGTTGTGGAGGTTCTGCACATTCTAATAACTTGATTTCATTTTCATTGAAAAAATCCTTAAACCAAGCTATTTGGCAATCACATATAAATGGATTTGAATTTAACTGACTGCAATAAAAATTATCAATAAATATGATATAAGTATCCGAAGTCTACTCAAGTGCGATGTTTTATAAATCCAGGAATAAAAAACGTACACTTTTATTTGTTTGTTCAGAGAGAATATTTGTGCTGGAAGCGTCTCTAACTCGTTGTTGTTCAGATATCTGAATTATTTTTATCAAAATATTTGAAAAATGTTAAATCGATTTATCTTATTTTAAACTCATTATTGCTAACATCATTGTTAGTTTAGGGAAATATTTGAATGTATCTTTGTCTAAACTTTCAATATGATTATTCTGCAAATGTCTGAAAATGTTTAAATAAAATTAAACGTAATTGAATAGAAACGATATTAATAGCGTTACTTACACTTGTTCCAGATTTTTTAGACTCTTGAAAGCCATAGGTGAAATTTCGAAAATTTCATTTTTTTGAAGTTGTCTGTAGTGAATAATAGGTAAAAAAATTAAACAAAATCCTAAAATATATATTAATATGTGTTATAAATGAAAAGTAATTACAAATTTTCAAGTTCTGTTAATCCTTCAAATGTGTTGTCATCCAAATGTGATATTTTGTTATTGTTTAACAACCTGATGGTGAATAAAAATTTTAAATTTATTTATTCATTTATTGATAAATCTGACCAGAAGACCTTAACAGACTACTAATCCAGACAAGAAAACAACAACTTCTGCGAAACGTACATCAAAAATTGAGAAAAGAAATAATACTTTTTAATAAGATTATTAAATAAGCATGTGATACTGGTTAATGGCAAATAAAAATCATTACGCAGCAAAGCCAACGACCGTCATACAAAATATATATATCAATACATAATAAATGCACAATTGCCACAAGAAAATAATACAGAACACTTGTCACAATCGATCTAATTTCACAGCCAGTAATATAATTAGTTTAATGTTAGAGCTAAAAACCAACATATTCAACCAATCAATCTTCGTTTAGCGTCCAGAGACCCAGTTCCCTCGAGGTAGGACGTTGTTTTCTTTGCCATAATTTTTTGCGCCAAATTAGACTATCAGTTGTATCCATTTCATTTACATTTAGAGCTTTCATGTCTTGCTCGATCGTTTGCGACCAGAACTTCTTTGAACGGCCTTTGAGACGTGTGCCAGGTACTTTAACATCTGCAAGAGAAGTTATGGCACAGTTTCCACTTTGTTTGACATGACCAAACCACGGTAGACGGTGTTGCCGGCATTCGTCCTTTATATAATCTAAACCAGCAAGACGCTGGTTCTTCAGATTAATTCCCAATTCCTAATTATTAAGTCCTTCGGACTAATTCGTTGCATCCATCGGAGCATTTTCATGTTAGTTCGTTGAAGTTGTTGTTCCAGTTTGGTTGTCATTGGCGATGTTTCTGCACCATATAACAACACTGAACGTATCACAGACTTATAAAGTCTTGATCGTAGTGGTAGTGGGATGTCACGCCGCATCAATATAGAGATAAGGAGATGCCATTTATTCCAGGCTGCACGTATGCGTGCTCGAACGGCAGCTTCAGCTGTTCCAGTACAATCCTGAACATTCCCTAGATATTGAAACGATGTGACTTTCTCTACCTTGATGGCTTCAAAAACATTGCTATTTCGAATTTGTTGTTGTGGATTGATGCAAGCAGGACAAACAAAAATGGACACTTTAGATAAAGTACCAATTATTTTTGAACAACGTTTGTGATACCACTGGTTACACAGCTGACACTTGATTGAATTGTTACCTACACCAGCTTTACAAACTGAACAGGGCCATCGTCCAGTAGCTGTGGATTGGATGGGTTCACCAGTGTTCACTGTTCATTGCTTTGGTTTTGCTGATGTTGACTTTGAACCTATGATTGGCGAGTCTGGTATTCCAATTTTTAAACATTTGTGCTGCATTCTGCTCAGACGAGGCTGTTAAAACGATATCATCAGCATATATTAGATTTCAAATGTAACCGGTGCATATCGGCTTTGTGATTTCTTCCATCACAGTTATAAATAACAGTGGACTAAGAACCGAATTTTGGTAAACTCCAACGCCGACGTCAAATGCATCTGTGTTTCCAACCGTTTTGCTGACAAGAGTCTTAGTATTCGTATACATTTCCATCACAAGTCGAACAAGATATTCTGGAAAGAGTTGCCAAAGTAGACTTCACCTGATTGCTTCACGGGGAACTCGATCAAATGCTTTTTCAATGTCTACAAAAATGTGTGATAGTTGTTCATGCTTTGCGAGGTACTTCTCTTGCTGTTGCCAAAGAATGTGAATTGCATCAATTGTTGATTTCCCCGCTAGGAAACTAAATTGATAATCTGTTGAAATTTTTCTCGATAAATATTGCTTTTCAGCTCCCACGTTTTGATTCTCCGAGGCATTTGTTTAGACTTATGTTGTAACAGTTCAATAACCAGGTCTGCCACAAGGAGTCTATGTTGGGCGACACATGATTCGCCAGGTATAACTTTAACATTTTTTAACAGCCTTCGGTGTTGTTGCTTGAGAGCAAAGAAATCAATTTGCGTGGCTGATTGTCCATTTTTGTATGTTATGAGATGTTCCAACCTCTTTCTAAAAAATGTGTTCAGTAAACAAAACCCGTGACTTTCAGCAAACTCAAGGTTGTGCTTGCCATATTCATTCCGTTCTCCATAGCCAAAATCGCCATGTACGTTGTCAGACCATCTGTTTTTTCTCCAACGTGGCCATTGAGATCGCCTCCAATCAGGATTGTTTCAGGTTTTAGTTGTGTTGAGATGGTGTCAGAGTACGCAGCCCAGAAGTCATTTTTCATCTCTTCAGATTCGCCTATCTATCGTGCGTATGCAGAAAAAAAACATAAAAAAAACTAGCACAACAAAATAAATTATTAACTGAGTAAACGACAATGATAACTCTATAAAACATGTATGTCATCAACGAAAACGCAAAAAATTTTAAAAAGATTTATAATGTTAAGAAAAAATATACATTTAAATTTATTTACAAAAAAGTTAAATAAACATTTATTTGTTTTCATTCATAAAGGTAAAGATTTGTTCATATTTGTACTATAATCAATTTTCATGACTACAATAGCATGACATTTTCAAATGTTTCAAAACTTATTTAATTTTTTTTTGAATAAATTTTTATAAAAAATTTTCATAGGTAATGAAGTGACAAAAAAGTAACAAAAAACAACCTCAGTAGCAACAACCACAACAATAACAAATCTTTGGTTCGTTCACAATTGAAGTTTAGTGTTCAAGTTTGAAACCCATACAGATTAGGCCTCATAAAAAAATTATAAATGGTACAAAGAAAAGCAACAAAAATATTAAAATCTTGCTTACTCCTTCAAAACAGTGAAAGATTTAAAAAAATTAAACGTCCCCTCCCGAGCACACCAAAGAATAAGAGAACTAATTTCGGCATACCAAATTCTCCATGGTTTGATAAGAGTAATAATGACAATCTTTTATTTTTCTTCAAAATTAATAAAGAAAACAAAATTAATAATAAGAAGACAGGACGACTGCGACCGAGTTCACTAAGAAGTTCAACCAGCACAGCCACCTAAACACAAGTAGTCAATGATCTACAGTATTTTTGAAAATAAAAATTTGATGCACACTTGAGTAGGAAAAACACATAATATATAACGTGATAAATAAGGACAAAATATTACATAACTTAAAAAGTTGTTAGCAAGTTAACGAAAAATAAACTTAGATGTTAGTTTATTTCTTCAGTTTATAATAAAATAGTTAACATGTCATCAAGTTAATGAGACAGATTCATAGACATGTAAGTACAAGTAGATATATAAATACACATATACATATACAGACACATGCTTTTTCATACAAGAGTGTTTACATGCTTTTTCGTATACACATATGTCCACATTCACACATATTTATAAGCATACGCACACGTTGGTATGCACAAATAAGCACTCGTACACACTCATCCGCATTCATGCACGTTCATTATAAATTTATTAATTTCTATTTGAATATTTTCAATTTCTTCTATATATGTAATTGACTGTTACTGTTACTTTATCGATTTTAATCGACGTTAGCTATTCTTAAAATTTGTTTAAGTTTTCATCTTAGCTTTTGAAATGACCTGTCAACTTTCATTTTCTTGATTGTTAATTAAGTAACTGTTTTATTTCTTTAATTTTTGTCGAGACTGTTCTTTTATTTTAAATAGTTGGCCAAGTGCATGCCCAAGCCATTTTATTTAAATAAATAAATAAAAATAATACCAAATAAAATTTGTTTGAACTGAAATTTTAATTGATATATACTGCTATAAAAATGAAAAATAAATTAGTAGATGGATAAAGACAACTAACAAACTAACAATGTTTTAAGCTTTTTCAGATTTTTGAAAACACCAGGAAGGATCTCTTCAATATGATTGAATCGAAGATCTCTGCAGGAAAATTAAATCACTAAATAAAATACCATGCATAAGTGTGTTATTAAAACCTCGTTCATTATATATATATATATATTAAATAAAATAATATATAATGGGCGGCCGGCGTGATAGCCTAGTGAATAAGGTCACTTGATTCTGTTTCGCAGTGACAGAGTTCCATTCGAATATGACAAATTTTTAAGTTCTTCTTATCACACGCTTTGTATGGAGTGCGTCGTTTAGCATTTATTTATATACTATGATTGTGGCGTGTTGTTCATTCTTCCAAACCTAGAAAGAGTGTAACAGATCTTTAACCTTTGTATATATATATATATATATGTATATATATATATATATATATATATATGTATATATATATATATATATATATGTATATATATATATATATATATATATATATATATATGTGTGTGTGTGTGTGTGTGTGTGTGTGTGTGTGTGTGTGTGTGTGTGTGTGTGTTTATATATATTCGATGATTTCGATACGTGCTGGTTGTATTTTTGATTGCTCTGCATTTTTTTAAGTAGTTTGTAGTTAATTGTTTCGATTAAATCAGGGTTGATCAGATTATTGAGACAACAGATGTTAACTCCATTTCGTTGAATGAAAGATGTAGGCCACCAAATGATTGCTGGTTTTCATCGTTTCTTGTGATCACAGAAAGTGAGTTAAAAAAACTCACCGACACATGTCCTTACTGTTTTGCGTGGTTTGAGTCATATTTGACGGATCGAACAGAGGAGATCTTGTTCAATATTGTGCTGTCTGATGTCAAAATGGTCAAATCAAGGGTACATCAGGGATCCGTTCTCGGACCTATTCTGTTTATATTATATATGTCAGATGTACTTAAAATTTTCTATTATCATGGATTTGCCTGCCATGCATTTGCGGATGACATTCAAATATCGATGACGGGTCATCCTTGATTTTTCAAGGCTGAGGTTGATAAATTTGCCAATTGCTTAACAGAGGCTGGAAAATGGATTAATGTAACTCATTGAGACTCAATCAGTGCAAGAATCAGCTGCTTCCGGTTGGCACATGGCAGCAGTTGGTGAAATTAAATGTAAAGTCCATCACAGTAAATGACGTTAACATACCGTTTCTTCATGCTGCTACCAATTTGGGAGTATTGCTTGCTAGTAGATTATTGATGAAGGATCATATAAAGATGATATCAGTTTCATACATCTCTTACCTCCGGAATTTATATAGAATTAAGCACTGGTTGGATAGATCAACCTTGGAAACTATGGTGCATGAGTTTATTACATTTCGGATGGATTACTGTTAATAAGAAGATAATCTTTATAGCTACTGTAATTGTCGTTACAACAATTTTGAGTGATTTGCACTGGTTGACAATTGATAAGAGGATAATCTTTAAAATTGGTGTGATCATGTTCAAGGCTTTAAACGGAATGTCAAAAGACTACATAATTAATAAATTTACCAGAAAAGGGACGGCATCTAGTTTCTGCCTTCAGTCAGATGATACGAATCTCTTATGGATGCCAGTGGCAAAGTTACAGATTGGATCACGTAATATTGCAATTGCCGGTCCCACTGTTTGGAGCAGTCTCACTGCATCACTAAGAAAATCTGGGCTTCATCTCGAATCATTTAAAGAAGATATAAAAAAAATGTTATTTTCGTAGAAGTTGCATTGAATTTGATTTTTTACCTATTTTGTTTGCCACATATATAAATAAGTTTTATTTTTGAGAGCACCGGTGAGAACATTGAATGGGCGGTAAATATATTGTCCTTAATAATAATAATAATAATAATAACAATAATATGTATTTTTTTATTTCCTGTCAAAATGGCTATTTGGCTATATGGCTAAATGAATATATATATATATATATATATATATATATATATATATATATATATATATATATATATATATATATATATATCGATAACGAATGTTTTGTTTAGTAATACCGCTGGTTTTTATAATTCGGAGGAAATTGATACATCTTTAAAATTTCTAAATAGTTAGAAAATTTTAAATGGGATAAATTTGAAAAATTCATTACGCGAAATAACACTAAAAAGGACAAATTACTGAAATGTATTTTTATTATTAATTTATTTAAATCTAACAATTTAAAGGACAGATGTCCGTATTTTGTTTGTAATTCATCTAAAAAAAATTCCTATTGTTATCAATTTACTAAATTTTAATTTTGGCAAATTAAAAAAAAGAAATAAAAAAATATTAAACGTACAAAATGTGTACACAATTGAATTGTTAAATAATCATAGCACTGGAAATATGTCTACAATGAATAAAATAGTTTCGGAATCTTTACTAACGGCGCAGAAAAGGTACAAAACAAAAATTAGTTCGACGGTAAAAAATAATTCCGCTATCAATAACGACAATAGCAGCAACAACAAATACTGCACGAACAACGGTGTTGGCCCCAACAACAGCGACTTCTACGGAAGCATCTGCAACGAAGGTAGCATCTGCAACGAAGGTAGCATCTGCAACGAAGGTAGCAGCAACGTCATAAGTGATAGAGATAACCTATTTTGGGCTGATACAGCGGAGTCAAATATCTAAACGAATCACAAAATGACTAAGAGTTCACG
This sequence comes from Helobdella robusta, assembly GCF_000326865.2. Classification (NCBI taxonomy): domain Eukaryota; kingdom Metazoa; phylum Annelida; class Clitellata; order Rhynchobdellida; family Glossiphoniidae; genus Helobdella; species Helobdella robusta. The sequence goes on along the minus strand of NW_008705394.1, from coordinate 35,122 downwards.
TTAGTAAAATCAAAAAAGCAGAACAAATCAACCACGTCATCTATGCTTTATAAGGTCGTCACTGTCATTATCTTTAACTGCTGTTATAAATTTAAGCTCATATTCATCATTTTCATCGTTGTCGCCACTGTCATCATATTCCACGGCTGTTATAAATTCATGTTTATATTCGTCATCTACATCTACTATTGCTAATTCATGTTAATCACAGTGGTCGTCATTATACTCACCTACTACTGACCATTTATCTTCATCTTCATTATCATCGTCGTGTTCATCTTCATTGTTGTCGTCATCATCATGTTCATCGTCGTGTTCGTCTTTTTTATCCACTGTTGTTAATTCATGTTTAACTTCATCATCATCGTCATCATCTTCAGTAACCATTGTAAATCCATTTTTATCTTCATTGTCATCATATTCATAAAGCAAGCTTTAAACGCCAATTCTTCTTCACAGCAAATATCAAAACTTACTATCAATAACAATACAGTACAAAGCAAATGCGAAACGTGTGGACACTTCAGTGAGCGTTTCATAAACAATTACAAAATCTTCTTTCTAATATACCATCCGTCCCTGCTATTATATATTCTTCACGGGACCTACTAATCCACATAATATCTCTCTGCAGCCAGCTTCTCGCTCCGAGCTGTTAGCATTAACACGAAATTTGAAAAACAAGAAATATTATTCATATGACGGTCTTAATATGTTTATAATTAAAAGTATAATAACCTACAAAGCAGTCTTTTTTCTGCACATTTTAAACTCTTCTTTAGGCTCAAAAGTTTTTCCGGATTGCTATAAAACTTCTAAAGTCATCCTGATTTCTTTAAAAAAGAGAGAGATAAAGCTAACATCAGTAAATATAGACCCATTTATCTTTTAACCCTTACATCGAAATAACTAGAAAATAGAATTTATATTCGACTTTATTTTTTCTTTGAAATTAATGAAATTATCAGCAACAATCAATACGGTTTTCGTCCGGGACACTCAACTGAACTGGCCGTATTTGATTACGTTCATCATATCCTATCTAAACTCAACGACAAAAAAATTTTCAGTTGGCTTGTTTTTAAACCTCTCAAAGGCTTTTGAAGTGATTAACCACAATATCTCACTTAATAAATTGCATTGGCATGGTATTCGTGGAGTGGCTCTCACAGCGTTATCAATGTCATCCTAGACAGTTACAAATTCCTAAAGACTATCAATTCTAGACCCTCTTCTCTTACTAATTTACATAAACGACATTCATATGGTATTTTCAGTAATTAAATGCTTACTGTTAGCAGAAGATACCAATTTTTTATTCATCCCTGATAACATTGCCGACTGCTCAGATAACATAACCTGTGTTCTTTCAACTTTCTGACTGGCTTTCTTGCAACAAACTAATTCTCAATCTTTCTAAATGCTCTCAAATTTCTTTGAATCTAAATTTCTCACTAATCTTGTTAATAACTTGCATATTACCGTAAACAATTTTCCGATAAATCGTGCATCCTCAACCAAATTCTTTACTCTTGTAAAACACGCCTAAAACTTATTACGACTAGTATTAAAATCTAAGGTACTAAATTTGGCAAAACTTTATGCTCAGACACATTAAAAATATTACAGATCTGCATATATTCAAAAAAAAGCTAACATCTCGGCTATCATTGCTTGATCCCGATACCACCATCTAATTTTGTATATAATTTTGTATATTTTTATTTAGTTTTTCTAATTTGTTAGATGCAACGAAATAGTCTGAAGGACCACATCAAATCTACCGAAATCCTGCGTCGTGCTGGTTTAGAAGATATAAAGGACGAATGCTGACAACACCGTTTGCGGTGGCTTGGTCATGTCAAACGAAGTGGAAACAGTGCCATAACTTTTCTTGCAGATGTTGAAGTATCTGGCATACATCCCAAAGACCGTCCAAAAAGTCCTGGTCGCAAACAATCGAGCAAAACATGAAAGCTCTAAATTTAAATGAAATGGATACAACTGATTGCCTAATTTGGCGCAAAAAATTGATGGCAAAGAAAACAACGTTCTACCTCTGGAGAACTGGGTCTCTGGACGCTAAACGATGAATGATTGATTTTAATTTAGCTTTAGTTAATTACGGAATTGGTTGTAATTAAATCACATTTATTTTCAATTAAGTGGTATATAGTTTTGATTTAACAAGAATTTTTTAATTTTGGTCTATCAAATGTATTACTAAATATAGGTGATGTATTACTATATACTTCCTGTGTACAATTCTTGTAAAATTTACTTAAGGAGGCCTATCCACAAATTTTTTTAACGTTAAATATATATATACAGTTATTAAAAAAATTTTAACATTGGTCCTGGTATTGTTCCGGATGTTTAAGTTGTGCCATTTATTGAAATAATTATATATATGTATATATATATATAGCCATTTATTGAAATAATTATATATATATATATATATGTATATATATATATATATATATATATATATATATATTGGGTTTAGACTATCATAAATACAATTATTTATAAAGATCACTACGTTTTCGGCATTATTCAACTTGTAGCTGAGTTTCTCAATTTTTCTAACGAGATTTATATCATCTTGATGAAGTTTATTAAGGTTAAATATATATTTGGTTTAGACTATCATAAATACAATTATTTATAAAGATCACTACGTTTTCGGCATTATTCAACTTGTAGTTGAGTTTCTCAATTTTTCTAACGAGATTTATATCATCTTGATGAAGTTTATTAAGGTTAAATAAAAAACTTTTAATATTTGACATTTTTGACAAAAGATTATTCATAGCGTTATTACTACAGAAAAGCTCTTTTCGGCATTGACTGTTATCATCAGTGTAGTTATATAGTATTGTTCCGTCTTTGTGTCTTTGTTTTTATAGCGACTTTGATTGTAACTTAACTAGAATTAAAGTTAATCATGTATTTCTTTGTTGGAAGAATATTGGTAGTATTTAGTTGAATAACTTTAAAACCAGCAATAAATATATTATATATTTTATATATATATATTTTGCATTAATTAATTTTTTAATAAGGATTTCGGCAACACGAAGCTGTTTTAATTCATATTTATTATCATTATGTGTCATCCTAGGCTTACAACGTTGTTTCGACATACAGTCATCATCAGAGCCTGGTTTTACGAAATATCAAAAATTGAATTATACTTTAAACATTAAAATCAAGAAATTTAATGAAAAGTACAAGAAATGAAATTATGACGTTGTAATTAGAAAATTAGAAATATGAAAATGTAAAATATGAGAAAATGTTACCTTGTATTAATAAAATATTGTAATAAAACAATAAACGGTTTTAAACGAATGAAATTAAAACAAAATTATGGAAATAAGTAAATAAAATTGTGTAGAAACGTATAATAAAACAATTCAGTTAGAGGGGAAAAACAAGTGTTTCGTGGCGGGATGATATTAAAACTGAAAGTCAGTAAGACGATATAAAAAAGGTGAATGTAGAAATTAAAATTTATTATTATAATTAACAAATAATGTAGATAAAGAAAAAATAAAATTTGAAACAAAATAAAATGACGTTATTAAAATAAGTATTATAGAAAGATAAGTAATAAAATATAAATATAAAAAATATCATAAAATAAAAAAAATTTAGCAGTTATTGAATAAGGTAGCAAGTGACGTGAGGACCATGGATTTCGGACGTGACGTTAATAACTGTGTATTAACTGGTCGAAAATTGTCAGACTTAGAGCGATATTCGTATCGTTTGGGTACTGAAACGTATGCTGGCTTGTTTTCGACTGCAATTGTTGGTATCAGTTCAGAATATTGAAAAAATAATTGAAGGGTATGATCGAAACTATTATATTGTTTGTTTAATGTTGGTTTGTATTTGTTGATGTACAGGGATTCGCGAATTTTGAGACGTCCAGTATTTAATACTGAATCCAGTATTGTTGTAATTGAATCCAATATGGTCTTAGTAAGAGGCATATGGTGCTCGTTGGACATATGGTCTCTAATGGCGCCGTCCTGCAAATGCATAGTGAGCCTACGAGAAAGAGTAGTACGCGTGTGGCCGATGTAACTTTCCACAACACTGTGTGGCATAGGACATGTAAATCGGTACACGACGTTCGTCTTCTCTAACGTAGATGAAGGTGGATTGTTGCTATTTTTTATGATGAGGTTTGAGGTGCGGTTGGTGTTGTAGTATATAATGAATTTTAGTCGACTGTTGTCGTCACAGACCGAAACGTTTGATTTGATGATTCGTTTAATTTGTGATTCATCCATTTTGTAGTTGTCGTGCATCTGGTTTAGGTAATATAATGGTATTACCTTTTTTGTTGAGATTACTGTGGTTATTGGATTATCTATTTTTTGCAAGTAATTTTTGATTGTAGAATCGATTGTTTTATTCGAATAATTATTATTGATTAAAAATTGTTTGATCCGAATTAATTCGGATCTAAAAATATTAATATCAGGAGATATTTTGTATGCACGATGGATTAAATTGTAAACGACGTTGTTTATGTATCGGTCTGGACAATCAGATGTGTTATTAAGTACTTGACCTGAGTTAGAGGGTTTCACATAAACCCTAGTAGTTAACTGCTCTTCTTTTTCTTCAATTAAGCAGTCAAGGAATGCGAGTCGTTTTTGAGTAATAAATTCTATTGTAAACTTTAGATGTGAGTTATTTTGAAAAATGTTTTGTATGTTGTAAATATCGGTAACGGTAGAACAGATGATGAAGATATCGTCGACATAACAAGTAGTTATGTAGTGTATATGTATCTACAATTATATATATATATGTATATATACACATATGTATATATATATATAAACATACATACATACGTTCGCTCAACTGGTGTCGGCTTCCACATTTTTATTAATTCGCTAATTTTTTGCAATATTTCTGGTTTTTTTTGCAATAATTTCGGTTTTTCTGGTGTAATTTTTATAGGTTGTCACTTTTTTTTGCCCTTTTTCGGATTAGTTTCCCGCCGTTCGGTTGGTTTCTTAACTTTTGTGGTCTCAAATTTTAATTTTATCTCTATCATATTTTTAACAACGGCTGTGGGCTTTTACCCAGCTGCGCCGTACAATGCTCATTAATATTAATTTTTGTTTTCTCTGTCTCATTTCTAGTTTTTCTTTTACTTTTTAAATTTATTTAATTTAATATTTTTTTTCACCACAATTTTATTTATTTTTATCACTGTTTACACGGTTTTATCTACTCGCTTTTGATTTTATTTCGTTGACGTAATGGCACCGGTCCTATACCAATGCACGGTTTGTTTAAATCATTATAAAATAAAACCGGACGGTAGACTATATCGACATGGAGGCAAAGTGAAGGGCCAGGAATGTCCTGGTTCGTTCATGGCGGTCGACCAGCCTCTGGCTGGTTCATCTGCTTCCGCGCGACCGCCTCTTACCGCCGCACCTGTCATCAACCCTCATGTTGCCACACGGGGTTCTTCAGCGTTGGTCTCGGAGAGTCCCTCCCAAGTAGATTTTCTTCATGTTTTTGACAGGCTGACGGCCGTTTTGAAAACTGCTCATCTGTATGATCACGTTCCCAAACCGTGTAGAGACAAGGCATCTAAAGCATTGTTGGCTTTATTGACGATCCCTGCGACGCGGCTCATTGGTACAGGCTCTAATGTTTTTTCGCATTTCTTTTGTTCAAGCCCACTAGGGGCGGTCGCAAGATTAATCAAGCCAATTACGTTATTAAACGGTTGGCCGAATTCAGTTTGACCGAGGTCGAGATTATTATGGCAAGCTTCAACACTGACCACAACACCAAACCGCGTAAGCACAATCCAAACAGTTGGATTAGTGCAGTTACTACTCGGATCGAACAGGGCAGTCTTTCGGCGGCCGTCAGACTTGCTTGTTCGCCCGTGGGCCTGGCGGAGAGCTCACCTGAGACATTCGCTAAACTCAAGGCTATTCATCCCAGTACTCCATTGAACAGGCGAGCTTTCCCCGCGCAGGAGCCGTCTAATGGTCGCGTTTCACCAGCCCAGGTGTTGACGGCTTTAAAGTCGTTTAATAATGGTTCATCGGGAGGCCTTGATGGCTTGAGGCCTCAGCACATAAAGGATTTACTTTCCGGTCCGACGCCCACCGATGAATTGTTAAATAACCTCACCCGGTTTGTAAAGTTGTTGTTATCTGGGGTCTGCCCTCATGTGGTTAGCCGTTTCCTTTTTAGAGGCCATCTGGTGGCTTAAACAAAAAAGATGGAGGGATCAGACGTGAAAGGTGGTGCTGAGGCGGCCGTCCACGCCGTACGTGAACTGATTTCAGCACTTCCAAAACAGTGGGGATTCTTGAAGATTTATTTCAAGAACGCTTTCAACATCCTGAGAAGAGGTTCAATGTTAGAAGAAGTTAATCAGCACTGTCCACAAATTTATATTTTTTGTCATTCCGCATATGGCCGAGTCTCTTCTCTTGGTTACGACGCCTGGGTGGTGGAATCGTGCGAGGGTGTACAGCAAGGCAATCCTTTGTGTCCGATGCTTTTTGCTCTAACCCTTCACCCACTGCTGACGAAGTCATCTTCGGCGTTTGTTTGTGGCTACCTGAACGATATCAGCTTGGCCGCAGAGGGTAACATCTTAGCGGACGACTCCCTGTCGCTGAGGGTCGGCGCTTCCATCATTGGTCTTGAATTAAACACAAATAAGTGTAAACTACTTGTAAATGACACGTTTCAAATGCCACATGTGCTGGCTAATGTCCCCACAGTGCCCCATTCATCATTAAATTTTTTAGGCACTCCAATGATGGCCGGCGATCATCAGGACAGGTTTTTTAATAAAAAAATTTTTGAGCTAAGGTTTGCCCTCAAACGTGTCTCTCTTCTCCCGGTCCACGATGCGCTGACAATCATTCGCGGCGCACTCAGTTTGCCAAAATTGATGTATTTTTTGCGCACATCCAACTCTGTTAATGCGGCCATTTTGGGCGAATTTGAGGGTGCTCTGCGGGTGGCCCTCTCAGGCATTTGTAACGTTGATATTACTAACAAGGGTTGGTCTCAGGCTCAGCTGCCGGTACGATTTGGGAAACTGGGGTTACTAATCGTGGTTCAGCTTGCACCAATTGTTTATAAATCTTCTGCATCTGCCACGCTTGACCTACAGTCTGCAATTTAGTAGCCTACACTGTACTCCACCGACTCCATTCCAACCAACAGAACTTTCCCAGAGCAACATTTTGGAGGAAGCATATAAACGCACATTCAAAGAGTTTTTTTCCTCAAGCCCTGACTCGGCGACCTCGGCTAGCTTGCTGGCAGTATCCAACGAGGCGAGTTGTGGCTGGCTGAGATCTTTGCCCAATACGTCAGTGGGTACCAGATTGGATGACGAAACGGTCAGGACAGCCAATGGTTTCCGTCTGGGGTTGGCCGTTCAGAGTCGATACACATGCAGGTGCGGCGCGGAGGCGGATAAACTCGGTCATCATGGCCTTGTTTGTCGTTTGGGCGGAGGTCGCCAGCAGCGACATTCAGCCATAAACGATTTGTGTGCCAGCTTTTTTCCAAGGCCTCAATTCCGGTTTTAAATGAACAGTCGGGCATTGCGGCGCATGATGGTAAGCGCCCTGACGGGTGTACCTTGATTCCTTGGAGAGCCGGCAGGTGCTTGGTGTGGGATGTTACCGTTCCGGGCACCTTTGCTGAGCGCTACGTGCAGCTTACTAGCAAAGAAAGCGGTTTGCCGCAACCAGAGCATCTGATGAAAAGATCAAGAAGTATGACGGAGCTCTCCCCTCGATGGAGTTTTTACCGATTTGTATCGAGGCCTTTGGCCCCATGGACCGTAACACCTCCAAGTTTTTCAATCAGATTTGTAAACATATTAGTATTAGGTCAGGCGATAGTAGAGAGTATTTTTTCGCTATGAATAATATTTCGTGCATGCATTCTGCAGCGGTTTTTGCGCGTCCGTGTGTTGGAAAATGTGCAGTTGAATGCCGACGTGGTTGAGTGACGCTATCACAAATAAAATCAAATTTAGTCAGACGCTTGGTTTTTGGTGTCATTCGTCAATGATTTGGTTTTAACATACTTCTCTAAAGAACATACACACATATATATAGGGTGAGAATTTTCGACGAGTACGGTTGGCCAGTACGAGTACATGAAGTACACCATCTCTCACCCCGACCAATTAGTGTAGCATATATACAAAGTTTGTTCATGGAAATTAAAAAAGGAGACCAGACCCAAAGATGGATTCCGATAGCCAATGTTTCCTCTAAGCTGCGCGGCTGCGCGCCCGCACAGTAGTTTAAACCGTTTTTTAAAAGAATGGGTGGTGTTTGATACCCAGGCAGTCAAAAACCAAAATGATTATGAATTTGGAAAGAGAATTAAATGTATTAGTTGAAAGATATAAACATTTGCTTCCAGAGATCTCATTTGCAGAAATTCTATCTGAATATAAGGATTTTAAATTTCTTTTAAAACAGAAACTTTAATTTAGAAATGTGAAAACATTCAATGATGGGATTGGTTTTGTGCTAATGGAAGAAAAGTTTACTACTATGAAAACTTTTATTGATATATGTAGTACTTTTCAAGCTTCAAGTGCTGATGCTGAACGTGGTTTTAGTTTGATGAATTCTATTAAAACATTAAAACCAAATCACGGAGCAGACTTGACACAAACCATCTGGACATGTCAATTTGAATAAAGTTTTATTTATTGAGTGGGCATCAAGTTGACATTAATGAAGTTTATAAATTCTGGATAACCAACAAGTGCAGAAGAGAAACTAGTGAACAAAATTGATTTAAAGTAATTTTTTATATTTTTTGAATTTTAACATTTTTGACTGAATTATACATCTATTTTAATAAATATATAAATAAACCTTATTTATGTCTTCACATATTCACGTATTTGGTAGCGTTTTGGTACGAATATAGTTTTTCGACTATCGCAAATTTGCTCAAACTGTTGAAATAATTGCTCAGTGAATTTAATTTTTGCACACAGCTTGTTCTTCCTTGGAGGAAACATTGCCGATAGCTTAATGTAATGTATATACGTAAAATGTTAATGACCCTTTATCTGCACATATTCTTAAGCAGAAAATTTGCTAACAGCATATTAGCTAATGAATCGTTGGCGATAAATGCTAATTACAATGCAGACTTATTTTAATTTTTCGTTTATATATATACATATATGCCAGACCTTAAAGCGCACTGAAAACATGCATGCGCAAGTGCGTTCAAAGGCCAGCATAAATATCATAAGCCCGAGGCATGAAAATTTACTAGGTTTACGGTAAAATATTGCAACATTTTTTTTACTTATTCGATAGATGGTATTAATAATACCGCTCCGTGCAGTATGAATTACTAGGTCTGCAATAAACGTCGTGGCTAAGGGTAACATTTTAGGTGCGTGCCAATTGTGAAATGCTCTCGAAGCATCAAGGCCTGTCGGAATCTTCCTTCTAACTAATAATAATGTTTGTAATTTATATTTACAAAACCTCATAAGAACAGTTAGAAGTAACGAAAAAGTACTTAATACCTTGGTGCTGGGTTGGCAATAAATATTGTTTTTTGTGAGTAATATTTTTGTGCCTTTTCTTTTTCAAGACATTGACGACCGTCGACTTTTAACACTTTGTAGTAGTTGTCGATGGTTTTCTTGGAAAAAGTTGTGGACATTAAATTGCCATTACTTGCTGTCAACCGCATTATATACGCTGAGTATATGATAGCCATTGAGATGTTTGATTCAACGCTTATTTGAACTACTGAGCCATCTAGCGAGCCAACATGCAACAACTTACGTAGTCTCCCCATTTACCGACTTTGGAAGGATAGACGGTTGGGTTGGCCGGAGGTCGGCTACCCGGATGAACCTGCAGAAACTGCAAGATTCTGCAGGTTCTGAGAGTATTGGATGGACACGCTAACCACTTGGCTTCGAGAGCCCTTTTAATATATTGTGTGTAACATATTAACAATAACAAATAATTGCGTTAGATGGGTTTTCAATGCATAAATCTTTTAAAAACATTTTTGTAAAATTTATTTTAAATTTTATTATAGTTTCCCATTTCTATATCAATTGTGCCACCCTTCTACACCACTCACAGTTCGCCATGATGAAATTTTGATAAAGTGTTTTGCTGTGTGACAAATTAAAATTCATTCACTTACTTATCAGCTTATATTATTAAGTATACCATGCGGTGTACACCGAGTAATTTAAATATATACTAATGTGATTGCACTATAGGAATCCACAAATGTTATTAATGTTATTTATATACATTTGGGTAAAGAAGCATCGATTATTTAAATTTTAACGAAAAACGATATCTTTTTTCATTTGACACTGCAAAAAAACTATAATTCTATTTTAAAATTAGGGATTCTATAGATGTTCAATTATTTTCAACAATTAAATTAATTATAAATGGCATTCTATGTTTGGTGTTTTTTAAATTAAAAGACAGTTGCTTTACGTTTGCAATACAAATAGCAACAAATAAAACTTACAACTATTCTAGCACCAGGATTTTAACAAAAAAATTCAGTGAATACATTTATTTACAAAATGAATGAAATCTTACAATAAAGTTGTTTCATCAGATATATTCTCTGGAACTTTTGTTAGCTGTTGAAAACTGCATTTAACCGAAGTTTTCTCACATATACATCCTTTAGGACAACTACTTGTTTGAGCAAGTACATCAGAAGTTGTAAAGCAAATAAACGTAAAATAAAACCAATACATTCTTCTCTTAGAAGAAAGTACTCCGAATAGTGAACTTATTCCTAAATGAATGAGACGAACATGAATCACGTAGACATTGTATATATACATGGACTCCTACACATGCAGTTTATGTATGCTCGGAGGGAATATTTACGTGCATGTTACATGCATGTGCATGTGGCATCTTTTTAGTATATTTGTATTGTTGTATATATGATTATACATCGTATGTCTCACCACGCCCTAATGTTATTTGTTAAATATGGCTGAAATAATAAGTTACACATATAATATGTGTTATATCCACTTTAGTACAATATAATAAATAAATATATATTACACACACATGCATGCACACACACATAAAAATTAATAAAAGGGTACCCCAGTAGACCCCACAGCTCATTGCGCTGGCAAGTTTAATGCGGCAAAATATATTTAAATTAAAATCATAGTGTTTGTATCACAATAAATATTGTACAAAGTGTATATATATATATATATACATAATATATATATATATATATATCAGAATCGAAATTTGTATAAAGCCTCTATTGAAAAAACCTCAGAAGCGCTTTGTACTATTTATACACACACATATATATATATAGTATTGAATGAATTCTATTGAATTAACCATGTTGGAATTAACCAATTTCAAGTTTGTCTTTTCAATTTTCCTTACTAAAATTTTTTTTTGAAATTGTCCAATTTATTGAAAATATAATTATTATCCAAGTTCATCATGAAAATTTAATAAAACTGTTGTTATCTAAATTTATTATGCAATAGGCCTTATTTCGATTTTTCACAAATTATCTTTAATGCAGGTTTTTTTAATATTCTTTAAAAATCAGGATCTGACAGACGCAGAAACTGTAACAACATGCAAGACAGTAGAACAAAATAAAACAAATAAGTAAGTAAATAAATACAAAAAGTGAGGAAGAAAAATGTTAAAACATAAAAAATGAAATAAGTTAGAATAAAATAAATAAAAATAATAAAAATAAAAGAAAAGTAATTGACAATGAAATATAAAATAAAGTAACGGAAAATTAATAGACTAGATGATGACTTAGTGAGTTAGTGAGGTGATCAATAAATAAAAATTAGATCTGTGAATGATAAAGTTCTAATGAGTATTTATAATTTTGAAGGTGAGTTAGTGAGGTGATCGATAAATAAGATGAAAATCTTTTCCTGGTATGTAGATTTGGAGACGACTTGATAGTTATGTTTGCGCTGACGAAGATTGTGTGTTGTAGTTTTAATTGGTGGTAGTAGAGGATGGATGACGTGGTTGTTGTTATTTTCTAGTTTCTTGAATAGCCTTGAGTCGAGTGTGTTGAATATCTGAGTGACGGTAGGATATGATGCAGGTAGATAGTGAAGCGAATAAGTTTTTTGATGAGAGATTGTAGTTGCTGGAGTTGTTGTTGTGTAACAAAACCAGACCAGGAGGGAGCTGCATATTTGATGCGTGAGATGATGAGTAATTCAGTGATGTCGAATAATTTGATGCCTCTGAGACCATGTGAACGGAGTGTTTTGAGAGCGTGAAATGTTTGAAAGCCTTTTGTGATGGTGTGACTGATATGCGGCGCTATATTGAATGTGGAGGTGAATGTTATGTCTAATATTTTTAATTGATTTGTGCGGGTAATTGATGGGTGTTCAGGAGGTAAAGTTATTTTTTACGGCTATTGTGAATGATGAGTTCGAAGGATTTGTTGAGATTAAGTGACAGGTTGCATTGTTTTTACCATGTAGTTAATGAGCCGAGTTCCAATTGGATGGTGTTAAAGTTAGATGATGGGATGATAAGGTAGGTGTCGTCAGCGTATTTGATGATTTGATTAGAGCTATGAAAAGTTTTGAGAGTAGAAGCATTGATAATAAATGTAGATGGTCCAAGGACAGAATCTTGAACTACGCTAGAGTTAATAGGTAGAGTAGATGAAAGAATAGAGCTAAAAGAAGTAGAATGACTCCTATTAGATAGAAAATTTAAATTTATTATGATATTGTAAATGTTGTCAGGTAGTGAAAGAGAGGCTAACTTATTGGAAAGTGAGAAATGATTGAGAGTGTCAAAAGCTTTAGAGAAGTCGAGGGCAATAAGATGTTATTATGGAAGTAAGAGAGATGATGGCGGAGGTGGATGAGTCTGTAGGGCGAAATGCAAACTGATCTTGTAATAGTGATTTGATGGAAGAATGGTTGAAACATGGATAAATGAATGACCTAACGATGAATTTTTCTAGAATACGTGAGAGTATGGGGGTGATAGATATTGGGCGATAATCTATTGGTGATGACGGGTATTTTGTTTTAGGAATTGGATGAATGGAGCTATGATTTGTAGATAGTTTATATAGTTTCTTTAAACAAAGCAAAGTTAGTTCTTTAGCAAAGTAAATTCCTTGGCAAATTTAGGAAATCTGGGAGCTTTGATTTTCATTGTTATCAAAGTTAGTATTGGGCGTCGAGTTGGCAATGATGTAAGATGTTTATTTGAGGTTCATTGATATCTTTTAGGAAAGTTTCTGAAATTCTTTAAAAGATTCGTCTCAACTCTATTAACATATCTGGATTAGTAATCAATTATTGTTCATCTGTCAATAATCTTGGAATCACGTTTGATCAAAATATATCTATGGACCATCAAGTCAAAAAGTTGAAATGGGAATGTTCGTTTCAACCATGAAGGTTCAGACAGATTAGAAATTTGCTTGATGAAGATATATAAAAATGTCTAGTTTATGCGTTCATTCATTCTAAACTAGACTATAATCATAGTGTTTTCTATGGAACTTCCAACAAAATCATATGCTAATTACAGTCAATTCAAAATCGAACGGCTAAAATAGTTACTTGTGGATTGAAGTTTGACCATGTTAGTCATAGTCTATTGAGTCTGCATATTCAACATGTGACACAAAGACCTCACAAATGTTATTCGTTGTTGACCGCGATTTTTTTTCTGCAATCTTACAGTAGTTGTTAAATTTTCCATTTTTTCCTTCCGCATGATGTGACCAAAAAAACTTAAACTGCTCCCCGTCGGATTATTTGTAGTAAATTCTTATTTTCATAACCGGACTTTTTTAATACATCCTCATTCAAAATGCGAGGGTTTCAACTAATTTTCATAATTCTTCTCAAAAACCACATCTCAGCAGCGTTAATCTTTTGGCAGTGGTAAAGATATGGAAACTCTTGATATGCAGTGAAACTACTACTCAGTTCTTTCTGCTAACAACTCGCTTGTTTTCATCGATAACAACGACAGCATTAACATAAAGAGCAACAACGATTTTAATGCAACACTTACCAACAAATCAACTTTTAATGATAATTTGGATAAGACGTCTGGGGGAGCATAACGATTAACGATAATGCGAATACGCATTCAAGACAAGAATTGGGGACAGACGATGATTCAAGTTTTGAGATAACCCTTCCAACACCACGTGGAATAAACGCTTGGTTTTCGTCTACCTGGATGATGATATCAACAACGGCCTCATTGTTGATAAGGATGAGTTTTTCATCGCCCCACCACTGATCGACAAAAAAGATGTCAACGACGAGTCTTACAACATGCATCAAAGATACCCGTCTGGTCATTCTACACCTTGTAAAATCAATAGATAAAAAGCACTTGCTTGAAATGCAGACAAATTCCAGACAGAACAACGACGTCTACCTATATTGCTAGAGGAACCGAAACAACGGAAATGCGGTATGATTGAAAAAGAAATAACGCAAGTTTCAAGCGCGGAAACCTGGTCTGGTTGTACAACATACGGCGCAAAAAAAAGTGAAACTACTAAGGAATTGGAAAGATCGGTACAAAAGATATCCGGCAAAACTCATAAGGAATTGGAAAGGTCGGTGTAGGGTCATTTACAAAATAAATGGCGTGACCTACAAATTCCAAAGTCATGGAAGACAGCGGCACAAATGAAGCTCATTCATTTGGATAGGTTAGCCACTATTTATTGGAATAAAGAAATAACGCCCATGTTAGGGGCTAACAGGCAAAGGTGGGGTAATGTTATAACCGCTGGAATGATCAAATTGTGCTATATTATATGTTATCTTCATTATTGTTATCTTCGCTATATATGTAATCTTTGGATTGCTAGGAATCACAGAAAGAAGCCTATATAAGATCTTGCGGAGATACATGTTTCCAGCAGAGAAAGCTATGTCGTAAATGTTATTTATGTAGTTACTTGGATTAGTTTGATGTTTCTACTTTCTATTATTGTTGGTAATCAAATAAACGTTTAACAGCGTTTGCGTTTGAAGCAGTTATGTTCATTTATCGAAAATCTTGAACCTACGAAATAACGAACATTTGACGATCGTTGGAAGCTATAGCACTGGTGTTGTTGGAAATATAGAGATCTTTGAAGTTATAACATTATATATTATATTTCTATAACGCTTTTAAAGGGAGTATCTCAAAGCGCTCTCATAACAAACCACAAATTACTCGAAAATAAAATCAATGTTATTTATTAACTTAGTGGTACTTTTAGAAATAAAAACAAAAGTCGTTAATTATCAGACGTAGTTGCTGGCTTCATATCATGCCTATTGTTGTTGTTGTTGTTGTTTTTGTTGAATTACCAGTTTCTGATCCTTACGTATTCAGGCCAGGTACCTTCGCTGTTGACCAAGCTGAAAAATCTCTAATAAATGCATAGTCGAAAAGACGTCGACAAATTATCATTTTTAAGTTCTGCATTCTTATCTTTTCTTTTGAATAACGGGTAGCAAGATAATTCCTTTACATGCTTTATGAAATCGGACGCAAAACATGTCCCAAATTGCTCATGTGGAAAGATCTCTTACAAACGATAGGTTTATTCGTCTTAAATTTTGAATAACTAGCTGGACGCAAACCAATGATAACTCTTGGTACTTTTTTTCATGATCATAACCATACTTCACCCGATTTTTCTGTCATTGGACATTTTTGAAACCGTCAGAATCACCATCAGTATTCTGTTTCTGTACTTTAAGAAGCCCATTGAAATCTCCATCAATTTTTAATAAATAATTAAAATTTACATCACCAATTATTGGAGTACGGGAAACATTTTCAATTTTGTTAAAGATTATATCTTGTTTACTTAAAAGATCATTAATAGCCTCAGTTTATTTTTCTAAAACTTTCACCAGCTCAGCAGCATTCAAAACTTCAGTTAACTTTTCAAAATCTGTCATGAACTCATCAACGGCAACTTCACTTAGCCATTCTACTGCATTCATTAACTTCGCCCCCAGACTTGAACCACCGAAACCAGACATCAAAACATCTATAGCCAATTGGCATTTTACTAGCCTAGTATAATCATCGGCAACAAATGTAGGACATTCTTTTTCGCTACCAGTTTCCGAAATATTCTTGACCATTTGTGAGAATTTCCGACTTGCTCTCGCAAGTACAGTCGCCAGTACGAGTACATAAAGCACACCATCTCTCACCACGACCAAAGGTGCGTTTCTATATATATATATATATGTATATGTATATATATGTATATATATATATATATATATATATATATATATATATATATATTATATATATTCATTTTGTGAGTCGAGTTGAATCCGTGAGTACGTGAGTTTATGAAGGGTGAGAATTTCTGACTTGCTCTCGCAAGTACGGTCGGCCAGTACGAGTACTTAAAGTACACCATCTCTCACCCCAACTAAAGGTGCGTTTCTGTGAACATCCAACTCGTTTAGGCTAGACGCGTTTTGTCCCTTATGGGACTCATCAGTAGCTCGAGTTTAAATACTAACATAATGCAATTATTATCTTAGTAGACAACATTGCAAACAAAGGTATTTTTTAATATAGACATATATAAAATATTTATATATATATAATAGGGTGGTTAATATATATTTTTTGTTGTATATTTATTTTGCTTGACAGCAGTCCTAATTGACATCAATAAACCAAAAATTTAAAAAAATAAATATACAACAAAAAATGACAACCTCACTCCCAACCCGACGCTTAACCAACAATGAAAACAAAGAAGTAATAAAAACTAGCATTGTAAATAATGACAAAGAAGAATATGATGCTATCGATGAAGATAAGGAGACCAAAGAACACGACCATGCTATTGATGAAGAAAGGAGACCAAAGAACACGACCAGCCAATGAAGAAACCTGACACCTAATTCGCATCAAAGTTCAATTTTATAACACCAAAGTTAATTTTTACAACGTCACAGTTCATCTTGACAAAGTCAATATTTCCTTATATATACAGCAAGGAGCACTGATGATGATTCATTCGGAATCGAAATATGGCCTTATTTGCAGCATGAATTCGAAAAATAAGTTTATTTTGAATTTTAATAAACTAAACGTTCACCAAAAAACTTTAGTGAGAAAAATCGAAAAAACGAACTACAAACATATTAACGCCAAACATTCGGTAGAATTTATTGAAAACATTGTTCAACTTTTTATATTTTTTTTGAATTTATTAATGTCAGAAAAATTAAACATTTTATTGTTTTAAAAATTTTATTAAATAAATTTGCAGATAGCTATTTCGAGTTATAAATAACTCATCTTCAGTGCATTATATAAAATGTATGTAAGATATTTGATAAGAAGGAACAAGTAATTATTAATTTATATAAATTATTTAAAACAGAAAACGAATAAAATAAATTTAATAAAAATATAAAACGCGATTTTCAAAATTTTAACGGCAAGATTGTTTATATTATGGCTGTTAAGGTAAATATCGGTTTCAAACGGGTTGACTATGCCGGTGGTGGGGGATGAGAAATGAACTCTCATCTCCTAAAAAATGCTCCCATTGGCGGTAGGTATCTCACCTCGGTCAATCAAATCCTACTCCTGGCCTTCACGTGGCGAAGCTGTTTAAACTAGCAGGAAAGGGCGAAGGCGAGTAACTGGCGCCATAACCAGATGTTCAGGGCAGGTGGAGCTCGTTAGCCATGGCTGGCCATCCACCTAGGAGAAGGAAAACTTTGACTTCAAACCTCCGCTGCCTTGCGGTTGACTATGGTTGACTATGCCGGTGGTGGGGGATGAGAAATGAACTCTCATCTCCTAAAAAATGCTCCCATTGGCGGTAGGTATCTCACCTCGGTCAATCAAATCCTACTCCTGGCCTTCACGTGGCGAAGCTGTTTAAACTAGCAGGAAAGGGCGAAGGCGAGTAACTGGCGCCATAACCAGATGTTCAGGGCAGGTGGAGCTCGTTAGCCATGGCTGGCCATCCACCTAGGAGAAGGAAAACTTTGACTTCAAACCTCCGCTGCCTTGCGGCCACACCCATTCATGGGAAGATTATGGGAGTAAACCAAAACAAAAAATCGCTAGCATCTGCAGTTGGCTATGAGGATGGTTCTGCTCATCAACTCGGTGTCAGTTCCGACTATACTGCTGCGTCTATACTGGTCAGTCATCACGTCGCAATTCATTGTGCCTGCTGACAACGGCCTTTGTGGAAAGAGAGGGCGTGGCTAGTTCTCACAAAACTCTTCCCACCTTAAACTAATTCAATTGTGCAAGTTGTCTTCGGTGGATGCTGTGAGCATAAAAACCCTGCGGCGACTGGAGAATGACGACGGGCACAGGTAGAGGATACTACTGGAAGTGTCTAGCCACTATCCAGCCCGTAGGCGGCCTTGGTGTGATGGTCACTCGTTACTGAGGGCTACAGTGGCGTTCGGTCCTGCCTTGACGACAAAGCAGCCCTATTTAGGGAGGCACAGCTTTCTCCAACTGGAGAGGGGACTGGAAAATGTGTCCTAAAAAAAGTTACCCAACAAAACCGTCTTGTTGGCTGACCGCGGCTGACTGGATATCCATTTTCTGCGGCAAAAATATACATAAATCTAAAAAAAAATACTGAACCTTGCGGCATGGAACGTTCGCACATTGTTGGAAAATATTGATCGACATGAACGTAGGACCGCCATCGTGGCGCGTGAGCTGAATCGTTTTGAAATAGATATTGCTGCACTGAGGGATACAAGATTATCCGATGTTTTACAATTTGTAGAAAAAGGTGCTGGATACACCTTTTTCTGTCAGGGGCATCCGGCAGGAGAAGCGCGAACGTGTGGAGTTGGATTTGCAATACGTAGCAAGCTAATCAAGTCTGTGTGTGAGACTCCCCATGGCATATCGCCCCGTCTAATGAAGATGCAACTGAGTCTCGAGGGAGGACACACTGCTAACTTGATCAGCTGCTATGCGCCCACACTAAGAGCATCGGAGAAAGAAAAAGATCGTTTCTATGAACAGCTTAACACAGTTGTGAACGCGACGCTTTTTGAACACCAGTTGTTTGTGCTGGGTGACTTCAACGCACGAGTGGGTGTAGTTCACGACATATGGCGTGGGGTACTGAGGCGAAATGGGGTTGGTAAAGTGAATTCAAATGGAATCAGGCTTTTTGAGTTCTGCGCAGTTCAAAAGCTGGCTGTGACAAACACGGTCTTCCAACAGTCAAACAAGCTAAAGACTACATGGATGCATCCACGATCGGGACATTGGCACTTGATCGACTACGTCATCACAAGACAATGGGACCTATGCAACGTTCGCCTCACAAGAGCGATTTGAGCGACAACTGTATGGTCGGATCATCGTCTTGTCAAAATGTCCATGTTTTTGACGGTCAAGCCAGTCAAGAGGCATCATAGGGTGGTAAAATCCGACAGGATGGATGTGGCTAAACTGGAGGACAGGTCAGCTCAGGAGTCTTTCAGCCGCGCATTATGCATCGAAATGGCTGAGAATACTGACCTTAATTGGCCGTATTTTCAAACGGTATACAAAAGGTTGCAGGAAATGTGCTTGGTCACCGCCGGAGTGAGCATAGAGACTGGTTTGATGAACGAGATACGGAAACTCGTAGATTGCTGGATGGGGTGCACAAAACACATCTGGCTTGGATAAATGACAAAAGCATTGATGCAAAAAAGGTAGCCTACTCAAATGCACGAAGTATCTCGCAGAGGGAGCTTCGCAGAATGAAGGAGTCTTGGTGGTCGGCAAGGGCTGATGAATTACAGGTAGCTGCTAACCGTGGTGATCTGAAGCTATTTTATAAAAGCCTTAAGATGGTATATGGTCTACGTGACTTTGGAGGTATACCAGTGCGTTCAGGTGATGGTACGTCGTTGATTAAGGATGGGCCTGGCATCTTGGCCCGCTGGGCGGAGCACTTTTGCGGGGTGCTAAATCAAAAGACCTTCTTTAATGACTCGGTCCTGTTTGAGCTGTTTGGGAGCCTAATTATGATCTTGAAGTTCCTTCTAGTTTGCAGAAAGTGGATAAAGCAATATCTCGGTTGTCATCTGGTAAGGCGCCGGGTTTGGATGGGTTGCCTGCAGAGCTGTTCAAACACGGTGGTCTGCATCTTAGGAAGAGATTGGTGGAGCTTTTTGAACGCATGTGGGCAGAGTGGTCGGTCCCTCAGGAAATCAAAGATGCTCTGATCGTTCACATATTTAAAAGAAAAGGTGATCGATCAAACTGCGACGACCACAGAAGAATCTCTCTGCTCTCCATACCTGGAAAGATACTAGCCAGAGTGATTGCTGAACGCCTGGCAAAATATGTAAACAATCTAGATATCTTTCCGGAGAGTCAGTGTGGATTCAGAGATGGACGCAGCACAACCGATATGGTGTTCACTGCCAGGCAACTGCAAGAAAAATGTCGCGAGCAGCAACGGGAACTATATATGGTTTTTGTTGACCTGACCAAGGCATTTGATTCAGTTGATAGGTCAGCGCTGCTTGTCAAAAATTGGTTGCCCCTCTGTTTTTGTTGCCGTTGTTCGTTCCTTCCATGGAGGTATGAAAACGAGTGTGGTTGAAAATGGTGAACGGTCACAGGATTTTGATGTTACAAACGGAACCAAGCAAGGATGCGTTATGGCTCCATTGCTGTTCAACATCTACTTTTCATTGATGCTCCGAGTTGCTTTTTGTCACGGTAGTGAGAGGATACCAATCTTCTATCGTATGGATGGAGATGTTTTTAATATTAGACGATTGCAAGCCAAGTCCAAGACACAGATCTCTGTTGTCCGAGATTCAGACGCTGTTCAACCGCTTCTATATAACAGCTAAGAAATTTGGACTTACAGTCAGTCTGAAGAAAACTGAGCTACCCAGTTTTGTTGGGGGCAATGGCCCATGTGATAACGCACAACTAATTTATTACTAGGTGCATTAGAAGTGGAACCTAATATCTCATTTATGATTCTCCATTTATTTTTTGAATCATGATTATTATTTAATCTATTTTCAAAAAAAAATTTTTATAGTTGATCTTTTAAAATTAATAAATCTATTTTTAATTTTATTATAAGCATTTTTATTTACAGAGGTTGGATTAGTCAAGTATCTTCTGTAAAAATCATCCTTAAGCAAAGCATGTTTAAAAAGATCTTTGTTCATCCAAACCTTGCGAAAACGGTTCTTTTTGTTCACCAAAGGTCATGCCAAGTCAACGCTTTTCAAATAACCTTTAAAGAAAATTTCAAATCTCAATACATAATTGATCTCAGCATAAAAGCTGTTCCAATGAGTACTTTCAAGCATTTGCTTTTTTCAGATTAATTGCATTTACCTGTCTGGTCTTAATGCAAAGAGGATTTGCCACTAATTGATTCATTTGACAACTGACAGCTGACAAAAATTGGCAGATGATCAGAAATATCACTATATAAAATTCCCCTTAAACAATTTCTATTATTGTAATTTGAAAAATATTATCAATTGTAGATGAATGATTATCCGTTATCCTAGTTGATTGAAAGATTATTGGATGCAAATTGAAAAGGGCCATGAGGTTCAAGAATGAAAAGGATACCTGGCCCTCTGTTGCCAAGTTAATATTGAAATTACCAGCTATGAATACTATATTTCTGGAATGACAATTAAAGAGGTTATAAAGGAATTCATAGAATACATCAAAAAAACAGCACGCTTGTCATTGGGGGGTCTATAAATGCACAAGAAAATATATTTTTTGTTAACATAGTGTAACCAGAAGCCTGACCATTCAAAATTCCCCAAATTATGAGAAAAATTGAAATTTAAATCATTATGAGTTAAACACTTATCAATTAAAAAGCCAGTACCTCCACCCCTTTTACTTTCTCTATTATTTAGGATTAAATTATGATTAGGGAAATATGAAAGTATGGGACCATAAGAAGTGTCATTATTCATCCATGTTTCACTCAAGGCAATTATCAAAGGGATTTTAGCATTTGCCTGCAGATTGTTAATTAACAAGAATAGTTCACCAGCATGAGATGCCAGACTTCTAATATTAACATGAATTAAAAGCAAATTGAATTTTATGTTAATTGCATTACATATTGATTTAACAAGATCAGAGAAGCTAAAATATTGATCAAACCCATCAGAATAATAAAAGTCACGATTAATTATTGTGTCACTATCATCAAAATTATTCAACTTCAGCAACTACAATTTTTCATCAAAAAACTAATCCGCTTCAACTATCTACCTGCAACATATCTTACCGTCACTCAGATATTCAACATCCTCGTTTCAAGACTGTTCAAAAAAGTACAAAGTAACAACAACCACGTCATCCATCCTCTACTACCACCAATTAAAACTACTATACACAACCTTCGTCAACGCAAGCCTAACTATCAAGTCGCCACCCAATCTACATATCAGAAAAAGACCATCACAAGACACCTCAAACATATTCACACTCAATAAAACTTTATCATTCACACCACCAGTTTTTATTTATCGATCACCTCACAAACTCACTAGTCATCATCTAGTTATTAGTTTGACTTTTTATGCCATTACTTCATTTTATTGTCAATTTATTTTACTATTTTTATTTTTTTTTATTGTTTATAATTTTTTTTATTCTATTTTATTTTACTTTTCATGTTTAAACTTTTTTCTTTCTCCGTTTATTTATTTATTTACTTATTCGTTCAATTTTATACTACTTCCTTTCATGCTGTAACAGTTTCTGCGTCTGCCAGATTCTGATTTTTAAAGAATAATAATGATAAAAAAATATCAGTTTGAACACCAAGATGCTATAGAAATACCGAAAACTTTTCTGTTCTATCATGCATAAAATGAAAAAAATTTAGGTTTTGAACTGAAGAAACTTGAAAATGGTTTACGATCAACCGTTGGAAAAATCGAAAAGTTATTTTGTAAGTTAACTATTATATATATATATATATATATATATATATATATATATTGATGAAAATCATTATATATGTTATATATATAAAAGTTTCCAAATAATATTAATATATATATATATGATGTGATATGTGATGTGGATGTTATTATTATATTATGCTGAAAACCTACATGCCTGATTACGACATTCTATTAGACGTTCAAATGATTTACTTCAGGCTATATTCATATTTGTAATTTTAATTTGAAGGGTTATTGAATAATTCTTATATTCGGTATGACGTTTTTTGCACATCAAGCATTTACAAAATTTTAAAATATTTATATGTATGTTAACATTAATTTTTCTGCAAAAATGTATTCATTTCAATATTGATATAAAATTTGTTATTTATTTCGTGTGTGTGTGTTTGTGTAGCTTTTAAACTCTCGCATTATAAAAAGCCTCTCCGAGAGTATTAGATTTTTTTCGGAGTGTCGTAGTAGGAGCCGGAATTTTTTGAGGAGCCGAAGTCGGAGTCGGATTTTTTTATCCGACTCTGGAGTATGTTGGGATGTTTTTATCCAACTCCGGAAAATGTTATTAATTTAAAGTTTATTTTTTCTTTTCTAAAAATTTTTTTATGATCCTGTTTATTGGAAATTTAACACGTATAGCATATCAATATGCAATCATATTTAATACTTAAAATAAATGTTAATAATTTCAATAAAATTATATATTTTTTTAGTACGATTTAATAGTTTTAATGTAAAATAATAAAGCATTTTTTACTGAGAAAAACGATTACATTGACTAATTTTAAATGTTTTTAAAAGTATTTTTTATTCAGTATTGATAATAAGGTGAAATTATGATGAGAAAGTTTCATACTTGAATTGCTTGAATTTGTAATCTTATAAGAAACACTCAAGCAAAGGCTTACAGTACTTTGTAGGGAGATGCTCTTGCAGTTTTTACACTCTGAACAATTACCTTTGTTTGCATCTTTAAAATCCTATGGGATAGCATCCCTTCCAATCAAAAGCATAGCAACATGTTAAGTGGCTTTAGTAAGGCATGTTTACCCAGCTTTAATATTTTTTGCAGGAATGCTGTTTCCACCAGTTGCCTTTCCGTTTGCAAGTGCATTAATGGCCATACTAAGTTTCGTTTTAGAAAGTATTTCGTCAACCAGTTCAGTCATAGTTGGCAAATCTTGAACTTTTGACAGCGCAGCTGCAGTAACAACACACTTTGTTTGATAAAGTTCAACAAGTGTTCAGCCCATCTTTCTATTCGAGATGCACGATCTTTTTTTAATCTTTTATTATTGCAAATCTGACATACGCAGAACCACTTACAATGTTACAGATATATTATCTATATATCTTTTATAATGTTCTTCATATTTTCAACCATTGATTGATTTGAAGCAGCCATCTTCGCCACAAAGGCTGTTGATCCTTTTCACATAACTTATACCTGTATTTATGTGCACGCGCAAGCCCTGCATCATATACGCTGAGTATATGATAGCTATGGAGATGTTTGACTCAGCGAGCATTTGAACCACTGAGCCATCTCGCCGGCCAACATGCGACAGCTTACGTTATCTACCCATTTACCAGCCTCGAAAGGATAAACGGCTGGGTTGGCCAGGGGTCGGCTAACCGGATAAACCTGTAGAAACTGCAGGATTCGAACCCGGGTCGTGGGAGTGGTAGACAGACACGCTAAACACTCGGCCACGAGACCCCTAATTATTTATTTAATCTTTAATTATTGAACCATTTTTTGACTTGAGTGGAACACATCTGCTAACATTTGGTACAAAAGCTTCCTTTATATCTTTATATAAAACCTTTGCACTACCAGAATCGCTAAGTTTGAATATTTCTAAAAAGATCCTGTCTGCCAAAATCTATTTGAGCAATGTCTAGTGAGTTTTTGTGTTTTATTTCTTGCATCTCTAAATAACTGTAGATTGTTTTGCATGGAGTCTCTTTTAGAAGCTATTAGAGCTTCTTTTTTGTTTTTGTACCAATTTCCAATTCTGACAAGTTTGCCTCGTTCCAATCTTCAATTTTCTTAGCTTTTCTCCCCAGAACCGACAATGATGCCTGATAGATGATTATATTTTTATTTTGTTTGATGAAAGTATTCAGCCTACTTATTGATCTGTAAGCACTAATTAGAGCAGGCAGGCTGTGTAGGATCAACACGTTATTGTCTGGGGGTTGCCCAGATTAGACGGGCGGTAGCTGATTAATTAGGCACAAAAACTTTTCCGACCATCAGAGGCAACCCTTGGCTTTCCTATCGAACACCAATGAGACTGGACTTACAACCCGTAATTGCTGTCGTTTAGTTTTAGCCGCAAAGTCGCTGCACTAAAGTTTCCCATGCATCATGATTCCTCTCTTGACCTTGGCACCGACTTGGTTGCAGTAGCTGCCGGAAGGAAAAACCACTGTTAGTAATCCCAACACCTAAGGAGCTCCACTCATGATTTATTTAACAGGTTTATTTCTTTAAAGCCACAAGGTAGTAGATTGAGGAAATAGAAAGCATGCTACATTTATGTTTTCTCAATTTACGTTCCTATATACAAAAGTTTTTCTTCAACTTGGTTGTAAGAGCTGCCGGAGAAAAAAAACCAGTTAGTAATCCCAACGCCTAACAAGCTTCACTCCCAATTTGTTACTCATCAGGTTTACTCCTTTGAAGCCACAAGGTAGTAGATTAAGAAAATAAAAGCATGCTACATTTATATTTTGCCAGTTTACGTCTCTGACCACTCACTCCAATTTTAGCCAGCACAGTGGAAGATGCAGACTCTGCGTATACAGCATGCGTGGAACTACTAGGTTAATCGTACTCAGTTTGGCATCCAAGTAATTTGGATTCATAAATAAACACAGCCTCAGCCTTTCCTGTGGCCCGCTGGTATATTCGTTTTCAACACTCTTTCCTGTGCCGTTGCCCGTCTCCCAAAACGCGGACGCACTGGCTGTTATCTGAGTTTCAAAACATACAAAGGTCAGAGTGGATCAAGGGATATTTTTAAATAACGATATTATCCTTCTTATATGATGTTCAGCTTCCAGTGGTTGCCCTAGTTACCTGGCTTCAGTTGCTTAGCTTTATCGCGATTTAAGTTGTTATTATTATTATTGTTATTATTTTTCAGCAAAAGTGACATCTTCGAAGCCTTAAAATTAGTTTAATTTTTTTTACAAACATGATGGAATAAAAACAATTTATTATATAAAACATGATGGAATAAAAACAATTTATTATATAAAACATAAAATAAAATAATGAAAAATAAAATGTAATTATCTTGTAATGTCGTTCAGTGATCAACGACAAAAAAAATTAAATAATAAATAAAAAATATATATATTTTGAGACGAGGTTTTCAGCTATGCAAATTTCATTGAATATTTTTGCCCACTTAGCATTAATTAATTTCTTAAAAATACACTCAACGATATGGAATTGTTGTAAATTGTAAATCGAACTAGTGACATAATTATTGAAATAAGTTATAGTTTAATATTGTTCAATTTCATCTGCATTACAAGGTAACATTTTGCTTTTAATGTAACTCTTCAAATTATTTATTCACATATTACTATGTTTCATTTTGCCTGTTTTAAATCACAACACGTAACATTTTAGGTACTATGGTATTTTATTTTACATGGTTTACATTTTCATTTATTTTAATATTTGTATCTCACACAAGGCTCTGAAGATGGTGTTTACACCGAAACAACGTTGTTAGCCAGCCAAATTATGTCACTATTTCTCAATAAATACGATTTACAACAATTCCATATAGTTGAGTGTGTATTTTTTAAAAATTAAAAAAGTTAATTAATGCTAAGTGGGCAAAAATATTCAATGAAATTTGCATATATATATATATATATATATATATATATATATGAATATATATATATATATGAATATATATATATGAATATATATATATATATATATATATATATATAGTATTGTATGAATTCTACCGAATTGTTGGCATTAATCAATTTACAGTTTGTCTTTTCAAATTTCCTTACTAGAAGTTTCTGAAAATTGTTCAATTTGTTGAAAATAGATTATCCAAGTTCATCCTGGAAATTTAGTGAAACTGTTGAAGGAGCCCATATTATATACGGTATATATATATGTATATATGTATGTATGCATATATATCATTATATATATCATATATATATGTATATATTTATATGTATATATATATATATATATATATATATATATATAAACATCATTGAAGATATATGTATA
>NW_008705394.1:3309-7707 GCF_000326865.2 Helobdella robusta | reverse complement strand
AATATATATATATATATATATATGGAAGATGTTCTGGAAGATATATATATATATATATATATATATATATATATCAGTGTCAGTATCAGAACTTGTATAGCGCCTCTCTCGAAAGATCTCAGAAGCGCTTTCTTTGGTGTACAGTGTTGAAATAATGATGTTTCAATTTTTTTTGAACAGACGTCGATTTGTGATAGAACCATCCTTCATCTGTACAGGAAGTGAGTTCTAAATTTCATCCGCCATTACTGCAAATTTCCGCCGTCCATATTTTGAGGAACTAAAAGACAGAATAACCAGATCCCCATGGTCCGACGACCTAATATGACTACGTCCATGTACCTTTGATACCGGTATTAGTTGTTCACTCAAGTAAACCGGTGCATTTCCAGTCAGACAGTCTTTTACCAAGAGTGCCAATTTAAATTTAACCCTTTCCGAAAACCGCAGCCAATGGAGTTCATCACGCATGTATACTGAGATGGAGTGAAACTTTGAAACGCCGGCTACCATTTTTGCTGCAGCGTTTAGTACTGATTGAACACAGTTCTGTAGGAATAAGTTGACTCCATACATTATCGAGTTGGAGAAGTCAATTCGGTTACAGACAAAACTATGTACAAGTGTTTTAGTTGACTCCATAGTGAGAAAGCGTCTGATGGTTCTGACTCTATGCAGTTGATAGAAACATTTCCTACAGATATTTTTGACATGCTCTTCCATTGACAAACGTAAATCCAGTAAAACACCAAAATTGTTCACCGACGATGTAAAATCATTCATCAACTTCAATCTTCGTGGGGTACTAAGCCAGATGTGTTGAGTTTTTTAACATTTAGCCCCAGTTTATTAGCCGACATCTATTTACCAACAATGTCTATTGTGTTCGACATCTTTTGCCAAAAATCATGTGATGATTTCACTGGGCAGAAACCATTTAGCTGAATGTCATCTGCGCATAAATGACATTGAAGTCCAGCTACTTCAACTACCATAATAATATCGGCCGTACACAACACATACAACAATCGCCCGAGAACCGATCCCTGCGGAACCCCGCGAGTCAATCCTGAACTTGCGACATCTGATCCGTTAACACCCACAATCATCGTTTGGGATTTTGATGACAGATACGAAGAGAACCAATCTAAAGCTGATCCATCTATACCGTACAATATTTTGAGCCGATTTAATAAAATCTCATTATCGACAGTATCAAACGCCGCACTAACGTCTAGTAGTGGAATCATGGCAATGTTTCCATCATCAACCGCTTTACATACATCTGAGAGTACCTTCAACAGGGCGGTTTCTATTGAGTGATGTTTCTGAAATCATGATTACAACTTAGGTATCAACGAATTTTTGTGAAAATAGTTCAACAGTTGCTTGGCGATTACCTTTTCAATTATTTTCGAGATGAAGCTGAGATTTGATATTGGCCTGTAACTGCTGACCAAAACCGGTTATAAATCAGCTTTCTTTATCAATAATCGGTGTAATAATCGCTTTTTTTGTGATTTCGGAATTTTTGATGAAATGGTGCTTTCATTAACTACCTGGAGCAAAAATGGGAGCGGTATTCCCAAGAGTTCTTTCAAAATGAATGTCGGGACTGGGTCAAGCAAACATGATTTTGAAGGCGTTGATAATATCACTGATTTAAAATCATCGCATGAAATTTGATCAAAGTGATCAAGACGGCAATCAGTTCGTTGATATTTCGAATGATCTACCGGAATTACACCCGATGTCGTTGATGATTTTGAAAGAATGTACCCCAGGTAGTCACTGGCCGAGATGGATTCAGTTGGCGACGCCCCTGTCTTTTTTTTACCCATTAACGATGAGACTATGCTCCAATGCACTTTAGAATTTCCGGAGTTTGAGGTAATTAACGACTCCCAATTTCCTTGTTCTTTTGCAGCAAACAGTTTATGTTTTCTCAACGATTCTGACCTCTACAGAATTAGGTCAGAGTGATCTCTGGTGCGACAAAAAAACCCTCTCAAACCTGCTTACACAGCGTTTTATTATGTGGCAATCATCATCAAACCAGGGCGTCGATTTTACACAAATTCCGCATTTTTCGTTGCTGTACAAATTTGTTCATAAGTTCACAGAACGTTTCATCATACATGTCAAAAAGATCATCAATGTTTCTCGTGAGTGGAAAGATCAGTTGTTGACAGTGCATCTTTTAATTTATCCATATTGATCCTTTTGAAGTTTCGAACTTTTTTGTTGACTAGACAAACTAGACTTTTTTGTTCAATATCCAGCGAATCATATATCAAACTGTGATCAGATATGATTGGCTGATCGACCATGATGCTGTGAACTTTGAACTCAAACCTTTGTTGAGCGTTGGTGTCTGAACATGTTGAAGATAACCAAACATTGTCAGAAGGTTGGTTAGTTGAACGGCATGCGCCCCTGTTTGATGTTCAAGATGTATGTTGATATCGCCAACTATGACAGCCTGACCACCAAGCTTTGTGAGTTTTTCAAGAAGTTGACGAAATTCATCGAAAAACGTTGATATGATTTGTGATGAACCAGGTCTGTAGATGGCAACCCAACTAATTATACTGGAGCCATATGAAAGCGATGATACACATAGGTATTCAAGCGTCTTCAGATTAAATTTTATGTCGATCTTGGTAGAACGATAGGAGTCTTTCAGAATTATAACCACTCCACCACCAGGAGGACCATTTGGCTGGATTACTCCGGCTTTTTTTGTTTTTTCCGGCAGCATCAAAGCAGCAATATCCATGTGGTACCGCTTGTTGAAGGAAAACATCTTCAGACGACACATGCCGGCTTTCGACAATTCACATAACATCCAACTTTTTTTCCGATATGGAATCAGCCACAAAAATATATTTTTTGGCGAGGCTATTTACATTTAAAATTTAAAATTTTAATTTCCTGTTTTTTTGGCTTTTCACTTTTAATCGGTGACTAATTTTCGGACGCCACATACGAAGTTTAAAAAGAGCCTTTCGTATACTTCTACATGGCTTGCAGCCTTTATTCAACGCATACAGCTCCGGAGCTGAATAGGCTTCAGCAGTCTTGATCATTAACATTATTTATGTCCGTCAAAATTTAAATTTCTTTAAAACTTTAAACCAATTTAAAATCAACCAAATTCGAACCAATTAGGTTAGAAGTAGTAAAAAAACCGATTTAGAACAAATTTATAATTTACAGACAACTTTTCTATTTTTA
Organism: Helobdella robusta; assembly: GCF_000326865.2. Classification (NCBI taxonomy): domain Eukaryota; kingdom Metazoa; phylum Annelida; class Clitellata; order Rhynchobdellida; family Glossiphoniidae; genus Helobdella; species Helobdella robusta. Next base: position 4,470 of record NW_008705394.1, on the reverse strand, counting down.
AAACATCGCTATAAAACAACGGAATTTAAAATTTAAATTTAAGGTATACGCTCGTTTCACGACATGTTATTGCGATTCAACATTTCGTATTTGGGTTAAATCATATTTATTAAACAGTTTTGTCATAGTGCGGCTTACAACGTTGTTTCGGCGTGAGCGCCATCTTCAGAGCCTTAAGTAATATATATATATATATATATATTTATTTATTTATTTATTTATTTATTTATTGGAAGCACAAAAAAGTAAACATAATACTTGTGATAGTGCCTTAACTAAAGTTGTCCTTTCAACCAAGTTCAACAAAAAATTCAACAAAGTTAATTGAAGAAATTAAAAATGATGGCAATTCGTACATCCATACACATTCATATCCATCCATACACATTCGTACCCACTCATACACATTCATAACAATCCATACACATACACATTCATATAGATTCATACACATTCATGTCCACTCATACACATTCATATCCTTTCATACACATTCATATCCTTTCATACACATTCATAACATATTCGTGCTCCATATCAAAGTGGCCGTCTTTCTTGTTATTGATACTATAATTATTGTTATAAAAAATAAGTATTTTTATTAATTAAATAATTTTTGAGCTTATTTTTAAATAAATGGATCAAAGTAATTTCTTTTATTTCTAGTGGAATTAGCTCGTCCCAGACTCTAGGTTCTGTTATTTTTAAACTTGAATTCACTAATTTAATTCTCTGCGGTACAAAATAAAGTGTATGCGCGCTTCTCAAGACTTTTGTTTTGACATTTGACGCTAGGGTAAAGAAATCTAGAAAAAATTTTGGTAACTTTTGTTGTAAGTATTTAAACACGAAGATTGCCAGAAAGTAAAGATGCAAATTTTTAACACTAAGAATGTTTGCCTCCGTATAATAACCAGTTATGTGGCAACGTGGATGAAGGCCAAGGAGCAATCGAATAAATCGATTTTGTGTTACGACAATTGGATTAATGTGTGAATCAGGACTATTGCCCCAAAGAAAATTACAATAGACCAAATAAGGATGAATTAACGCATAATAAAGATTTACTAATATATTTTTATTAATTTTATGTTTAATTTTATGTAGCATACCTATGATTCTATATGATTTTTGTGATATTGAATTAATGTGCAAATCCCC
>NW_008705394.1:0-1476 GCF_000326865.2 Helobdella robusta | reverse complement strand
TTGATATATCATTTTCAGAGTAGTATTTCGTTTCGTTATGCATTGATTTGCATATAAAATTATTTGGCGCCACCATGATTCTCGATTTTGGATTGGACAACTTTATCTTCTACTGTTCTTCTGTGACTCGTCAGTGAAAAATCTCATTCGCGCAAAAATGTGTATTGTGGCCATATATCAGAATTGGTGAATTAGGATAACTGGCTGATTGGCAGAATTATTTTAAATGCCGTAGACTCGACTAATGGGTTTTGATCTACCACGGGGTTGTCTAGATGATTATCTGGAGGATTGTTTAAAAGGTTTCTTTTTCGCAAGACTGGGAAACATTGGTTGAAGATTATGTTATTTGTTTTTAGATGGTTTTCGATGACATCTTTTTTGCACGAGTCAACATTACCTACATAATAAACAATTTTTTTCTCTATTACTTTAGATGCTTTCAAGAGACAGTTCGTACCAGTGCCAAATACTTTGTTAGATTTTTTAGATTCTATTTTGTTGTTTATTGTTTGAAGAACTGGAGGAGAATCATCTGACTTTCTTTTTTTCTTGACTTTCTGAACAAGTTGAAAGCCATCGACGTCTAATTCATCGTTGGATTCATTCATGGATTTTTTAATATTATTATTATTTTTATTAAAATTAAAAGCCAATGTTTACTTTTATCTGCCCATGAATTTGTAGTTGAAGTTTTATTTGTGGCATTGGTTGATAAATTTGTTTTCAATACGTCACTTAAAACTGTAGACATTTCAGATTTATTCAATGGTATAGTGCTTGTTGTAAAAGCCTTTTCTATGTCCTGCAACGTTGTCGTATGATTGGAGACAATAGAGCGTATGTTGTCCAGCAAGCCAGTATGTTTCGTATCTAACGCTTCTATTATGGCCGTTTGTTGTACACTAAACATGGCTTCGATTTCATTTGTGATCTTTTGAAAACTAAAATTCAGCCAGTTAGTAATATTTGGTATCCACAACAGATTAACAGCTGAATATATTGAACATTTATCAATAAAACCTTCTAACTTCAAAATTTTTAGCAATTCAACACATTCAAAAATTTTGTCTTTTTTATTTATTCCGCGAAATTGAAACTTATCCACTGATTCTGATTGCAATTCTTTAATTTTTAACAATTCCAAATCATTTTTCAAAATTTTAATTGCAGCAGTAACTTCGTCGACATAATAGAAATCCACTACATTCAAAATAAAAGTTTCGTTATCGAAATTATTCCAATTATTTGTCAAAAAGCACAAAAATTCACTAGCAACAACCGACCGACCAGCCATTGTTTTTTCACATATATATATATATACATATATATATATATATATATACATATATATATACATATATATATATATGTACGGTTGAAGATTACACCCCATTTTGCAGTTAGAAGTTTTTTAAATAAAATTTTAACAACACGAAGCTGTTTTGTTTAAACTTTATTAAACTGTGAAGTTTG
>NW_008705393.1:5896-6806 GCF_000326865.2 Helobdella robusta | reverse complement strand
TTACACAACAACACCAACAACAACGACGAAACCACCACTAACAACAACAAATCTAAAATATAAATAAAATCCACTCCTACCCCCACCTACCCAGGTATAAGTACAACAACTCTGAATGGGTCGTTACGGGTAAGGCCGAGCCCCACATGCCAGGGCGGTTCTACATCCATCTCGATTCACCAGCCTCCGGAAACCACTGGATGAAGCAGACGGTGTCATTCCACAAGATGAAACTGACCAATAACAATTTGGATCAAAACGCTCATGTATGCGTTAGTTTTTATGAATGGTGGTGACGCTTCCACGCTGTTACTATCGCCATCTTCGAGGCCACCACACAGCCCTCATCGCTGGCTAACACGCACATCTCTATTTTTATTTCACTAATCACTAATTTATACCGCCCTAGAAAAAAAACACTCTCTTACTAATTACTAACTCAACTCCACACAATCACTGATCATAAATTTACACCAACAAGTGATCACTATTTACAAATTCACCCTCTAATGATCACCAATTCACCCCAAATAACCTTCCCAATCACCAATTCACCCCAAATAACCTTCCCAATCACCAATTCACCCCAAATAACCTTCCCAATCACCAATTCACCCCAAATAACCTTCCCAATCACCAATTCACCCCAAATAACCTTCCCAATCACCAATTCACCCCAAATAACCTTCCCAATCACCAATTCACCCCAAATAACCTTCCCAATTACCAATTCATCCCAAATAACCTTCCCAATCACCAATTCACCCCAAATAATCTCCCCAATCACTAATTCACCCTAAAATTATTCCTAATCCAACTAATTTCCCACCGTTAGATTATCCTGAACTCCATGCACAAGTACCAGCCACGGATACACGTAGTACAAGCAAATGATATCTTTAGCATGAGA
>NW_008705393.1:0-1405 GCF_000326865.2 Helobdella robusta | reverse complement strand
AGCATACATACAAAGTTATAATTATATATATATATGTATGTATATATATATATATATATATATATACTATGATGAAATGAATGAATGGATGGATGGATGGAATAGACTTACCTACAAACAAACCAACCGACCGACTTACTGACTGACTATCTTTTTGATATTTTTTTCCCTTCAAAGCAACAACGCAATTTAGGAACAACAACAAAACACAAATAAATAAATAATTAATAAATTGATAAATTTATTTATTTGTAATAAAACAAAAACAAAGATAGGACATAGTAACAGGAAGGAAGAGGATATAGATTGCTGTTTTTTTATTCAGAGTTTTTGGTTGTTGTTGTTGTTGTTGTCGGTTGTTGTTGGGCAAGCAAAGGGAGAAAAATCAAGTAAATTATTTCACAAAATTTCGATAAAAACATAAATTTCAACTTTGATGTTAGTTAAATATTCTACAAAATATCTGCAAACAATATTATTGTACATTAAACTTGAACGCCCTGTTGTACACATCTCAGCAAACGACGTTAAAAATGACGTCACCATCATTCGCGCCAAAATTGAAAAAAAAATTAGCAACCTCTACTTCAAACTTGTGCTACGGCCATTTTTTTAATTATTTTTTTGGGTGGCGGGTAGCTAAATATTATAGGTCAGATCGGGATGAAAAGTTTTTTATGTAACATTTTTGATGCTGTAATACAAACTGTGTGTATATAAATCACATTTTCTTACCCCAATTTTCTTATTTGTATGTGCAAATTGACGGTAATTGATAAAATATTCATTTTTAACCGTATATATTTCTCAAATCCAAACCTGAATATCTCTAAATTTATTCGCTTTCAACATCTAAAAACTTCCTCTGTCCCCACTCTTAAGAAAAAATTACCAATATAATGATATTTAGTATTGGTTATTTTAATTTTTCGAGTTTAAATACAAATCAAATACTTTTTTGAAGACTTGGACACCCCTTGAATTTGAGAAATGGATGACGCCCATTCAAAATCGGCGGCAGAGGTGGTTTTGTATTTCAGAACGAATGAAAACACGGGCCTGAGCGACGATCAGGTAGCCGAGTACCAAGAAAAGTACGGTCCAAATGGTATGTGTGTGTGTGTGTGTATGTGTGTGCGTGTGTATGCGTGTGTGCGTGTGCGTGTGTGTATGTGTGTGCGTGTATGTATGTATAGTTTGCATGTAAACCCGTCGTTTCATTGTATGTTGTTAAAAAATGATTCTTATTTTTATTTAAACAGCTCCAGCTGATATTATCTTAATAACAAAATTATAATATAATATAAATATAAATTATATAATATAAAATAATAATAAAATAATTATTATTTATAATAAAATTTTTATGATAAAATAATAAAATACCTATTTAGAATTACCCGTG
>NW_008705392.1:4740-6810 GCF_000326865.2 Helobdella robusta | reverse complement strand
CACCAACACTCACATATAATGTAGCAAAATGGCTCAACAACATCCTAACTCCATATATTCCAAATGAACATTGCATTTCTTCATCATCAGAATTTATTCACATCCTAAAAACTAGATCATCATCAGGCATCATATCATCAATAAATGTGGAATCTCTTTTCACTAACGTTCCTGTTGATGCCACAATAGATATTATTTTAAACTATGTATATAATAGTGCTATGAATCCACTAAAAATTAAACCTCATCTGCTAAAACAGTTAGTTCAAATCTGCACAAAAGAAGCTCCTTTCTACACTCCTGATGGAAAAATGTATCAGCAGGTTAATGGTGTAGCCATGGGCTCCCCTCTAGGAGTGTTGTTTGCAAACTTCTACATGGGATATTTAGAAGAAACTGTTTTCCAAAAGAAACCACATCTCAAACCCGAAATGTATGTAAGATATGTTGATGATCGTTCATTATAGTAGAAAATGAAAACAACTTGATGGACCTAATTGATGAATTTAAATCCAACTCAGTTCTTTCCTTTACCCATGAAATTGAAAATAATAAACAGCTACCATTTTTGGATGTCCTGATAACCAGAAATGACATTGGTTTTCAAACGCAAGTTTATGTAAAAGACATCAATTTGGGATTTTGTCTTAATGGTAAAAGCGAGACCTCAGAACAATATAAAAATAGTGTTATATTTTCTTTAGTTAACAGAGCGTTTCAACATTGCTCTGATTATACACTCATCAACTCAGAATTATTAAGAATAAAAAAACTTCTTGTGAACAATAATTACTCTTTGAAACAAATTGATCAAGTCATAAATAGATTAACCAAAAAATATCATGAAAATGCACAAAATATACATCAAAATAATGCAATTACCAACAACGTTCCAAACAACAATGAACAGGAAGATAATGGCAACCCCTCCACCACGTCTAATAACTTTGATAATAACAGCATCACAAGCCTCACCACAAACAGTAATAACAATAACAACAACAATAACAACAACAACAACAGACGTATCATTAGAAACCAAATCAACAACAAAACGAATGACAAAAATAAGATAATATTTTACTACAAAAATACCTTTTCAATGGCGTATAAAGAAGATGAAAGAATTTTAAAAAGAATAATACGCAGAAACGTAGTAGCGTCAAATCCAATTAATAAAGTTGTTCTTCGAATTTACTATCAAAATTTAAAAACATCCCAACTAATCATGAAAAATAATTGCCTTCCTGCAACTACTCAACTACAACAAAGTCATCTAATATATGAATATAAATGCTCCGTCGGTGAATAGCTGAATCAATTTTCATACAAAACAAAACTCCCTCCATGAACATTCAAGTACAGTCTAACAACATTCTACCTTCAAATAGACTACTAAATAAAAACAACAGTCATTCGACGACAAATAAAAAGTTGACAAATCGCAGCCTATATAATAACATTGCCTCACCTCAGCCTGTTAGTACTTGACATTGGCGTTGTTTTTTATTTTGATGAATATAAGGCTAGCCTATTGAAATGGACAACATTCGTTTATGCCTGCCGTTTTTCTTGAGATTGGATCCTGTAGACCGCTTCGTTTATCTAGTTAGCAAGCTTGCACGGACCTTCCCAACTTTTTGGAGTTTCGGGCTTCGCCCTTTTCTGCGCCGTGGACAGCTAGATTAGGTTATTTTCGTTAAATCCTCAGCTACCGCTTCATATGTCATATCGAGTTTTGGTCTTTTTCGTGCTTTCTCTTTTTTTGATTTGCACGTTCAGGTGGTTGTTGTCCAATCGTTGGCGAAGTTCCTCGACGTATATTGTGATTGTTTGGGAAGTCTCCGGTGGAACACCATATTTTACGTCCGCTGGGGTTCTTGGTATAGTTTCGAAAAAATTTTAGACGGGTTTCTTTAAGTTTGTTTACCTTAATTTGACCTGTTTTTAACCAGGTTTTTTATATTATATTCATAACCTTATTTTTTAATTACGCGCTTGCTTTCATAACTATATGGCATTGTCTGGTGTTGATAAAATTTACACAACTTTGAAATGCAGAGAGAAGGC
>NW_008705392.1:2696-3689 GCF_000326865.2 Helobdella robusta | reverse complement strand
GCTGTGATTATTGAATTGAATTGAATTGAAATGAATTTTATTTGGCAAAAAAGCACAGGAGATCAAGATACCAACGTATGTGCTGACCACCTTAACTAAAATTGTGTCTCTATAGATAAGATGTAGTGATAAACAAAAATATTTGAAAATGAACAGTTGCAAACAAAAAATCAATAGAATATTTCATTAAAATTAAATGAACTGAGGGTTTTAGAAAAGTAGTTAAATAAGCAAAAATAGTTATCTCTATTACATGAGTACGTTAAGCCACAAAAATAGAAAATAATAATATAAGATGATATATTTGTTAAGTAAAGATAACAAACAATCAACTAACAACGAAATGATTAGATGAGATGAGCTGACAAATCGAGGTTTTGAAAAGACTGAGTGAAGGAGAAGCCTTTATATTGACAGGTAGAGTATCCCAGAAGCGCATTGAAGAAGATAGGGTAGAATTGAGAAAAAAGTTTGTTCGAGGTTTAAAAGAACGAAAATCGGGAGTATAACGTAAACATTCACGTCCAGTGTTTTTGAACAAAATAAGTTCATTGTATAATGGTAGACAATAATATAATTTGTATATTTTAAAAAAGGAAATTAACAGATGTTTGACATATAAGTGATTTATGTTGCAGATGTTTGATAAATGATAATAGGGGGTTACATGATCAAATTTATACAAATCAAATAGAATACGAATGAAGAAATTTTGAGCCAAGGTTAAAATATGAAGAATAGATTTAGGGGCAGAATCCCAGACGGAGATGCAATATGTCAAATATGGCAGAACGAAAGAGTTATATAAGGTTAGCAGGATAAACTTAGGAAATTTAAATCTAAGGCGATAAATAAGCCCTAAATTCTTAGATAATTTGCATGAAATGTGCTTAATATGAGCTAACCATGATAAATTAGAAGAAATGATAACACCTAAAAATTTGGTAGAGTCTACTCTCTTTACTGTTTGTTCATTGAGCAAAACAATAGGGA
>NW_008705392.1:0-1538 GCF_000326865.2 Helobdella robusta | reverse complement strand
TTTGCCCATTTGGCATTCAGTAACTTTTTTTATAATGCACTCAATAAAGTGTTTGTTTTAAATTGTATTTATTTGAAATATGTGTCGGCTAACAGCGTTGTTTCGGCTTTGATTTACGTATTTGGATCTTTGTTGATACGTTTGAATTTGGTTTGTCGGATAAAGTGTTGCCTATTTGTTTGCAATAATTTTTTGTTCATCAACACATATACATTGGATTTGTCAGACTTTCTTATAACTAACAGGATTTGCGCGAAGGCGTTTGGCAGCGATGAGCAATTTTTTGATAGAACCGGTTTGCGCTAAGTATTACGATGGCGGTGTGCTTGGGCCTGTATTTGATTGCTTCTATAATATATATATTACATATTTTAATTTAAGTTTGAAAATGGTCCATACACCGAAACAGCGCTGTTGGCTTCTTGTTTTCATAAACGAACTTTTTTTTATTTTTTCCGTTTTACCTCATTCTTTTTTGTCAAAAATTGTTATAAATACCCAAAAATATGTTTTAGATGTTTGACAGATTTTTTAAAATAAATTTCATTGGATAACGTATCTGGATTTTGAAAATTAATTTTATAGGATGGATTGTATGGATTTGCTCCACCATTGAAATTTACTTCAGTTGTTCATCTGATTGTTTATCATCAAACTCACACATTATCATGTTATAACAGCACACTCAGCATTACTTTGAAGTACCCTGTTGCTAAAAATATAAAAGTTAGTAGCTTATATGTTAAATTTTTTTATTTGTTATTGATTTCTAAATTATATTCAGAAAGTACGTAAAATACACATAAAATTGTTTAAACTAACTTTATGAAAATTATTTGGCTAGTTGGCTCAAACTGTAAAATAAGCTGCTTTTTTGTTCAAAACTATAAAAACATCTTAGTATTCATTAGCGTGATATGTTCGCTTCTTTGTTTTTAGATATTTGAGTTGATACATTCATTCAGAAATTATGCAACGTGTTCTTTGTTTGCCAAGCAGGACTACATGTTAATTGTTTATATCTCACATAGGTTAAATAAAATATAAAGAAGTGCATAGGTTAGATTTCAATTTGCAACAATTCGATTTCGGCCTTTTAGCAATTTTTTGGCGCAGTAGGTTTTTTATTTTAATGTTACCCACAATTGAAATCAACTCTTTTTAATGTAAAAAAAAGGTTAGTTAAAAGCGTTTATAAAAAATAGTCTGCCATTATTTTTAATCGAATCCAAAACTTTGTTGCTATAGTGACGTGTACAAATTCTACATTAAATATTTATTGTCGTTGAAGTGACTCGGAAGTTATGGCAATTGTTGCTACATTTGTGCCTAGCAAGTAGATTTTCTCAAAATCTGGTCATATCATAAATGAACGACAAAATCGACTCATGTCCGAACATTTGAAACAATTAATTTTTCACTGTCACAACTTGCGCTTGAGATATATAACAGTGGCGAAATTCCTGAAGATCTATCCAAGTCGATGTTTATTGCGTTGCCTAAAAAACCTAATGCAACGGAATGTGAACTACATTGAC
>NW_008705391.1:5860-6813 GCF_000326865.2 Helobdella robusta | reverse complement strand
AAGCACGTCAGATGATACTTTAAGTAACAATCTACTTAAAAAAATCATCCCAGAAATTGTCATCCCAATCACTCATATTTACAATCTTTCCATCGTCCAAGGAATATTTCCACAATGCTTCAAAACATCCAGAGTAGTTCCAATTCACAAAAAGGGGAGCAAATTAGAGACAAGTAATTATCGACCAATATCTCTACTTTCTCCACTTTCTAAAGTACTAGAAAAAATAATTTTTGTCAGAGTCACCTCATTTCTGTCCATAAATAAATTATTAAATGATAATCAATATGGCTACAGAGCACAGCATTCAACTGAGCAAGCTGTGCTGCAATTAGCACAAAATGTTATGAATAATCTTAACGAAAAGATACTGACTGTAGGTGTATTCATAGACCTCTCAAAGGCCTTTGACGTCATCAACCACGATATACTGATTAAAAAATTAAATTCACATGGAATAAGAGGAAAAGTAAGTGCATGGTTCAAAAGTTATTTGGAGAACAGAGACCAGTATGTGGTAATAAAAAGTCACTCCTCAACAAAACTTAACGTAAGATCAGGCGTGCCACAAGGATCAATTTTAGGTCCTCTTCTATTCATAATCTTCATGAACGATTTTCAACATGCAACTGATGCAAATCACCTTCTATATGCAGATGACACTAACATCTTCTTCCCAACTAAAGACCCATTGAAAGAAGTAGAATACATCAATAACAGTCTTCAAAATATATCAACCTGGTTTATCAAAAATAAATTAATAGTAAATTATTCTAAATGTAATTACATTATTTTTGGTCCGAAAATTTTAACAAATATTATACCTAACCTAGACATAAAAATGAACAATATTTCTATTCCTCGCTCAACCAGCACAAAATTCCTTGGAGTAACAATCAAGGACAATCTTTCTTGGGATATTCACATAGATACTATGTCTAAAAGAATATGCA
>NW_008705391.1:0-1346 GCF_000326865.2 Helobdella robusta | reverse complement strand
TATCTCTCTCTTTCTCTCTCTCTCTCTCTCTCTTGTTGATTTTTTTTTCAAATGGCTGTTCTGATTTTTATATTATCATGCAGTTGTTTAAACTTTGCTGCGAAAATATACGACGTTCAATTTTGAGAACATGTAGTTATTTGGAATATCTCAAAGAGGCTGTTTTATTCCTTTAACATTTTTTTTATACCATCTCTCTCTCTCTCTTTGTTTTTTTTTTCACTTTAACTGCAATTTTCTTTTTTTTATGTTCATCTATAGGTCGATTTATCCTCTGTAATAGCTTATTTTTTCTTAAACGAGTTTATCGGCTGTGGATATTTTGTCTGAGGCATTTTTGTTGTTTTTGTTTTGTTTGTTTGTTTCCATATTTTTTGTTTGTTTGGCTGACTTAAATAAGAAAGGGTTGTTTGAAAAACAACACAGCTAAAGCTAAATTCTTTTTGTGTGATGAAGCATAAACTAACGTTACGATGTGTGCTAGAATCTGTGTGTTTGTGTGTGTATGTATGTTTGTGTGTGTGTGCGTGCGTGCGAGCGTGTAGGTGAGTATGTTTGTGTTTGTGTTCGTGTAAGTGTGTATTGTTATTTTTAGTTTTACTATGAAAATTGCTTTTACTGTTGTTTTAATTTAGTTAGATGGTTTGTTTGTTTTTCAGAATCGTTCAAATACTTCTGCTTCTGCGTTTCTATGTTTATCTTAAGAGACCTTTGTATAGGTAAATTTTTTTAATGAATGGATGAGTGAATGAATGAATGAAGAAGTGAATGAATGAATGAGTGAATGAATGAGTGAATGAATAAGTGAGTGAATGGATGGATGAATAAAGAACAAACTGATAGACAAACAATTGAATGATTGTGAACAAACAAAAACGAATGAACGAACGAATTAGATAACAAACGATCGAATGAACGAATGAAAAAACGAACAAACAAATAAATAAAAGAATAGACGCGTAGGTGTTTTCACTGATAGACAGATAGACAAATTGATGGATGGATTGACTGATGAACAGATGGAGATAAAACGGATAGAAAGACGGATGAGAGAAGGAATGAAAAGTTAATTGAAAAACAAAAATTATAATATTATTATTTCATTATAATTATAATTATGTTACTTGGTGGTAGTAGTAGTAGTAGTAGTAGTAGTAGTAGTAGTAGTAGTAGTATTAGTGTATAGTAATGTAGTAGTAGTAGTGGTAGTAGTAGTAGTAGTAGTAGTAGTAGTAGTAGTAGTAGTGGTAGTGGTGGTAGTAGTATTAGTAGTAGTAGAAGTAGTAGTAGTAGTGGTAGTGGTGGTAGTAGTAGTAGTATTAGTAATAGTAGTAGTAGTAGTAGTA
>NW_008705390.1:5459-6817 GCF_000326865.2 Helobdella robusta | reverse complement strand
ATTAGTGTTATTGATTATAGATAGTGTTATATTTATATATACGGTTATATAGATTTATATATAGCTATGTAGGGTTATTCATTATATATAGTTATATAGTGAATTATACGGTTATATAGATTTATATATAGGTATGTTGAGTTATTGATTAGATATAGTTATATAGCGTTATATACAGTTATATAGATTTATATATAGTTATGTAGATATATTGAATATTTATATTGTCATATAGTGTTATATACGGTTATATAGATTTATATATAGTTATGTTGAGTTATTGATTAAATATAGTTATATAGTGTTATATAAGGTTATATAGTTTTAAATAAAGTGATGTAGAGTTATTGAATATATATAGTCATATTGTGTTATATACGGTTATATTGATTTATATACAGTTATAAAATGTTGTAGATTATATATAGTTCTATAGTGAGATATACTGTTATATAAATTTATATATAGTTATGTAGAGTTATTGAATATATATAGTCATATAGTTTTATATACGGTTATATAGATTTATATAAAGTTATATAGTGTTATTGATTATAGATAGTGTTATAGTGATATATACGGTTATATAGACTTATATAAAGTTATGTAGAGCTATTGATTATATGTAGTTATATAGTGATATATACGGTTATAGAGATTTATATATAGCTTGTGACAATCCCCAAACTTGTGCGCATAGCGCTTAAAAGTTTAGAGCCACTTAGGCGATTAGATAAACTAGTTTAATCTATTAGTAGTTAGGGTTAGGGTTAGGTTAAGGTTATAAAGATTTATACATAATTATGTTGAGTTGTTAATTATATATAGTTATACAGTGTTATATACGATTAAATAGATTTATTTATAGTTATGTAGAGATATTGATTATTATAATTTTATTGTGATATATACGGTTATAAAAATTTATATATATTCATATAGTGTAATATAAGCTTGTCATGATTTATGAATATTTATGTAGAGTTATTGATTGTATATAGTTATTTAGTATTAAACATAATGTTTACAAAATGGCGACAAGACAGGTCGTTGCTAACGAAGTCCTTTACTTTTTGTCAAATATCTTCGATTTATTTGATAATGATAATTTTATTGCTAACACGTCTGACTTTTATACTAATGAAGATTTCATATCTGCTTTGAAAACTTTGAAAACTGAATTGGAATCTCAAAATTTGGATAAATTAGACAAGTTAGTTGGTCGTGGTAATACAAAAAAAGAAAAACTCCTAGATTGTGTCTCAATTTTGAAATACTTGAAAAATAACAGTGTTTTAGAAAAATGTTCGTTATTTGCTAGTGTTAATCTGGCTAAAGTTCCTAATCTTGACAATATA
>NW_008705390.1:0-1129 GCF_000326865.2 Helobdella robusta | reverse complement strand
TAAACCAGTTTAATATATTAGTAGTTAGAAGGTTATATAGATTTATACATAATTATGTTGAGTTATTAATTATATATAGTTATACAGTGTTATATACGATTAAATAGATTTATATATAGTTATGTAGAGAAATTGATTATATATAATTATATTGGAATATATACGGTTATAAACATTTATATATATTCATAGAGTATAATATACGGTTATCTAGATTAATATATAGTTAACTAGAGTTATTGATTATATATAGTTATATAGTGATATATACGGCTATTTAGAACTGTATATAGTGATGTAGAGTTATTGATTATATATAGTTATATAGTTATAAATACGGTTATATAGATTTATATATAGTTATGTTGAGTTATTGATTAGATATAGTTATATAGTGAATTATACGGTTATATAGATATATATATAGCTATGTAGAGTTATTCATTATATATAGTTATATAGTGAATTATACGATTATATAGATTTATATATAGGTATGTTGAGTTATTAATTATTTATAGTTATAAAGTGTTGTATAGGGTTATCTAGATTTATATATAGTTATGTTGAGTTATTGATTAGATATAGTTATATAGTGTTATGTAAGGTTACATAGATTTATATATAGTTATGTGGAGATATTGAATATATATAGTCATAAAAAGTTATATACGGTTATATATAGTTATATAAAGTTATATAATGTTATTGATTATAGACAGTGTTATAGTGATGTATACGGTTATATAGTTTTATTTATAGTTATGTAGAGTTATTTGTTGAGTTATTGATTAGATATACGTATATAGTGTTATATAAGGTTATATAGATTTATATATAGTTATGTAGAGAAATTGATTATATATAGTCATATAGTGTTATATACGGTTATATAGATTTATATAAAGTTATATAGTGTTATTGATTATAGTTAGTGTTATAGTGATATATACGGTAATATAGTTTTATTTATAGTTATGTAGAGTTATTTAATATATCTAGTTATATAGTGATATATACGACTATTTAGATTTATATATAGTTATGTGCTTAGCGCTTAATAGTTTAGAGCCACTGAGGCGATTTTTATTATGAATTCTTAAACTATATGATAAAGCGAGCAAAATAC
>NW_008705389.1:5492-6817 GCF_000326865.2 Helobdella robusta | reverse complement strand
ATCTGTTACTATTTCTATACAAGAAATTTTCTGCTTTGCATGGTAAAAAAAATAATGATAATAAAAATAAATGAATGAATAAAATAATAGTATTAATAATAATAATAATAATAATAATAATAATAATAATAATAATAATAATAATAATAATAGTACATATTACTATCAATTGTAACGTTAATGAAATAAATAAATAAAAATAATATAGCTTATAATTATTTGTAATATTATTGTTATTTCTGCACCCTTTAAAAAATTATTTATAATTATTAGGAAATTTTTTTATCATAAATAAAATTAAAATAGTATTATCTATATATAGTTTATATGATTTAATATATATATATATATATATATATATATATAATATGTATATTTAATTTTTTAGTTTGCACTTCAATTCATTCATTCATTCATTCATTCATTCATTCATTCATTCATTCATTCATTCATTTATTCATTCATTCATTCATTCATTCATTCATTCATTCATACATACATACAGTCAGTCAAACGGTTAATAATAATTAACAACAATAATGATAATATTGTTGTTGTTCTTGTTTATTTAGAAATGAATAACTAACGAATTAGTGACCCTTCATTCATTCATTTATTTTCCTTCTCATCCATCCATCCATACATCGTTTCGTAAACTTTTAATTTCATGATTTTATTATTATTTATTTATTTTTGTGTGTGTGTGTTTTAATTAGTTTAAATATCTTTATTTATTTGCTGTAACTCTAATGCACACACACAGGCATACACATACACAGATACACAAACAGATAAACAGACACACACACACTCTTTCACTCACTCACTCACTCACACGCATACACACACACGCACACGGGCAAACAAACACACACAATGACACACTTTTATACACTAGCCCAAACACACAAACATATATTATAACATACGTATATATATATATATATATATATATATATATATATATATATATATATATATATATTCACACACACATACGTACGTACACAACAATAATTATATTATCTTGTATTAAGCTCTTTTTAACAACAATAAAATCAAATCAAAAGCAAATTGTATGAACATGTTTCTATACAATCGATTTAAAGATATTAATTTATATATATATATATATACATACATATATATATATATATATATATATATTATATATATATATTATATATATAATATATATATATTATAGAAAGGAGCTTTTTCAATCTCAACTCATATATCTATATATGTGTACATATATATGCGTGTACAAAATTGTACATTGAGTATGTATATGGTTATACAAATATAATTATATTAAAAAACAA
>NW_008705389.1:0-1190 GCF_000326865.2 Helobdella robusta | reverse complement strand
CTTCAAACGGGTAGGAGGAACCATCATGTAATTCAATTCATCACACCGAAGTCGAATTGTTCGTGTAGAAACCACTCGTGGCAAACATTTGTCAACGAGGTATTTTGGTGCGCATCCATTCAAACATCTGAACATGATCATAGATATTTTAAAAATCACCCTTTTTTCAATTGTCAACCAGTGCAGTTCTTTAAATATAGGAGTTACATGATCAAACTTTGCCCCACCAACCACGACTTTTGCTGCACGATTATGAATAGACTGAATCATATCAATTGACTTCTCCGGCAATCCATAATACAAACTATTACAGTAATCGAGTCTCGAGTGAATGAATGCATGAACCAAACATTCAGCCGTTTTTTTATCTATTGATCTTCTTATCAAATTCAATTTTCGTAATTGAACAGTACATACTCTGGATAAAAATTTTATATGTTCAACCATTGTCAATCTGGAATCTAATATCCAACCTAGACTTGTTGCTGTGGAACAAAATTGTATATTCAAATCGTCAATCAAAACAGAATCTATACTCATCTTAGAAAGCTGCTGCCATGTACCAACTGGCAACAGTTGAGTCTTGCTCCGATTTAGCCTCAATCGATTTGTTGCCATCCAGTCATTAATATCCGATAAACACTGGACAAAGTTATCAACTATAGATTGGAATCTTTCTGGGGTCCATTTACTGTTATCTGAATATCGTCTGCAAAAGCGTGACCCATAAATCCATGAAAATCCAGTATATTAAAAATCTCAGCCGTATATAACAAAAATAATATTGGTCCTAACACCGAGCCCTGTGGCACACCAGTTGAAACCAAATGAATTGCCGATAAATCATCCATAAATAACACCTGTTGCGTTCGTTGTAACAAATAAGACCGAAACCATAATTCCACTGTACCTGATAAACCAAAACAGATCGCCAGTCGTCTTAAGAGGATATCGTGATCAACGCAGTCAAAAGCTGCGCTCATATCTAAAAATACCAGCAGGGAGGAATTTCCAACATCGATGTTTTCCAACAAAACCGATAAAACCTGCAACAAAGCCGTTTCCGTTGAATGATGTTGTCTATACCCTGACTGAAACACAGGCAATAAATTGTTCCGGCGTATGTGCGTCAACAGCTCCTTGGCAACAATTCTCTCAATCACCTTTGAAATAAACGAAAGATTGGACAC
>NW_008705388.1:5106-6819 GCF_000326865.2 Helobdella robusta | reverse complement strand
TGACAACTACCACATTGTCAAGACGTTTGACCATGCATCTACAAGATGGAGCAATTAAACAACATTATCAACAACAGCATAACATCACTTTAACACGACAAATGTTAAATAACACGCAAATAGTTTATTGCAATAACAACATCACAAACCTGAAAATAGCTGAATCAATTTTCATACAAAACAAAAATCCCTCCATGAACATTCAAGTACAGTCTAACAACATTCTACCTTCAAATAGACTACTAAATAAAAACAACAATCATTATAATTATAACAACAACAATTACGACAACAGCAATAATTATAACAATGTTATCACCAACAATATTATTGATGTAAACAACAATCATACCAATAGTGACAAATTCAACAACAACATCAACAACACCAACAACAACATCAACAACAACATCAACAATAACAACAACAACAACAGTGCCAACACTGTAGATACCAATGCTACAACCCACAGCGCAAATATCAGTTGCAATTGGAACATCATCAATAGTGACAACCCTAACAACAACATCAACAACACCAACAACAACATCAACAACAACAACAACAGCATGAACAATAACAACAACAACAGTGGGCACCATAATTTGGAATATGTTGGTGTGACGACGACGAAGCTATTGAAAAGACTCAAGATGCACGTACAAACTGGCGCTATAAAGAATCACATGGAAGAGAAACACAAACCAAAATCCTAAGCAAATTTTGGACCACAATGTTGAAATCTTACATTGCAATAACAACCATTATAATTTACGACTAGCCGAATCAATACAGATAGAAGAAAGACATCCGATAATAAATAATCAACAACGGGCAATTGGAATCCTTCCCACTAATAAATTTAGAAACAGAGAAATCATCGATAATGATGACATGTAAAAGTGTCATATTGCACGAAGTTGAAGATCGTAATCACGGATTAAATGGCCGCCAAGTTGTCGCATTACACTTACAAAGGATTAACATTGCAAAGACACAGTATATATACACTGTTTATTTTGAATTTTAATAAACTAAACATTCTCCAAAAAACTTTAGTGAGAAAATCGAAAAAACGAACGACAAACATATTAACGCCAAACATTCGGTAGAATTTATAGAATTTTGTAAATATATATAAATATATATATATATAATATAATAACATATAAATATATATAAATATATAAATATATTTATATATATATCATATATAAGGCTTACTTGGATGTATGTATGTATGTTCGTTGTGCTGTAGGATGCATTGCCAATAAAATCTGCTTCTTCGTCTAATTGTTACTTGAACATTTTATGAAATAAATGTTGGTTAACTAACGTATTGAATGGTATTTATGTACAACTGTTTAGTGTTTTTATATTATTTATTTGGTTATTTGACTGTTATTTTTAAGTTAATAAATAAAAAAAAATAAAAATTGTATTTATTTTTATAAGTTGATCGATAAAATTTGTGAAAAATGTACATATTATAATGTAAAAAACTGTTTTGAGTTTGTTTGTTCACATTTTTTCAAAAAAAGACATACATTTAAATACAGAACGATTCGACAATATTTTCATATTTACGCAAAGAAATCGGCCCATAAAATAACATATAATAATGGCACTTAACAAATCTACAATACAATACAGTACAATACAATACGATACATTACATTACAATACATTACAATACATTACAATACAAGACAC
>NW_008705388.1:2795-4263 GCF_000326865.2 Helobdella robusta | reverse complement strand
TCGAAATATTAGCAACACGAGTGTGAATTAACGTGAATCTACGCATTACACATACTGAATGTGATTGATGGAAGATCTTCTCGCATTGGAACACAGTCACAGCAACGCTAGGATTAGGTACCTTAACCTCTACACCACCTTTACACACGTGATTTTTAATTTATTGTGGCTGTTCTGGGGTGCATATATTATAAATTTTATTGTTTTAAGTTTTATAACATAATTTTCAATTTTTTTCAATTTTTTTTATAACAAAATTTCAATTTTTATATTATGTTTATTACTATTTATGTTATCTACAATTAAGCGGAAGTCAGATTTGAAGGTTTTTTTTCTCCAAATAATTGTTTACGCCAATAGAAACTTTCATTATGCTTCTCGTGAAGTGATTACACAGGCGCTTGTGGGTGATGCTCTGGTGTCAAAATAATAATAATAATAATAATAACAATAATAAGGATAATAATAACTATAATAATAATAATAATAATAATAATAATAATAATAATAATAATATTGATAATAATAACAATAATAAGGATAATAATAACTATAATAATATCAATTAATTAAAGGATGAAGGAATGAACAAATGAATGAAAAAATGATTGATTGATAGAATGATAAGCATGCATAAATAAATGAATGATTGATTGAATTAATGAAAAAATATTGTTATTAAATATATATGTAATAAGCATTAAAAAATATACTATATATCAACTCATCACTCAATTGTTTTGAAATAAAATATTTCTGAAAAATTCAACCCAAAAACTATAAGAAAAAATTTTTTTCGGGGCAAATTTGCTTAATGAGACTGACTGGAAGGATATGCAAATTTATCAAGGGAATAACTAAAGAGAGAAAAAGGAGAGAGAGGGAAAGAGAAAAAAAAGAGAAAGAGGAAAAATTAGATGATGCATAAATTGAATTATCTTCACCAATTACATCATGCTTTACCGTATCTGACAGAAATAATTGCCAGTCGATCTTCAGTTTGTTCATGTCTTGTTGCCCCGTTTCACCTGAATTGAAAATGGGTTTTGTTTTCTGTTTGTTTCAATATCTTTAAGCTTTGTTTAGGTATTGTTTTTTATTTTTGTTTAAATGTTTTTTATTTTTTTTTCAGAGTATAAGTTTGTATCGCTTGACAGAGACATGCTTGAGTAATTGCTCGCTTCCCTTTGGGTAGTTTCTTAATCCTACGTTCACAAATAAACTTCATTTATAATTTGTTTGTTTCGTTTGGTATATTTCTTTTGTATGTTTGTTTCGTTTGGTATGTTTCTTTTGTATGTTTGTTTCGTTTTGTAGGTTAGTGTTTTCAGTAAAGTTTTTTAGAAGATGAGTAAAGATGAGTAATTTTTCAAAATTAGTAATGTAATAGGTCATAGAGTCTTTTTTAACATTCTGTTCGTATTAGGATTTTTTCCATTTTTAAATAAACAAATTTATTTTCATAATT
>NW_008705388.1:0-997 GCF_000326865.2 Helobdella robusta | reverse complement strand
AATTGAGAAAGAGAGAGAGAGAGAGAGAGAGAGAGAGAGAGAAGGATAACGAATGATGGAGAAAGAGAAATAGAAATTGTGAAAGAAAGAAAATGTGGGAGAAAAAGATAAAAGAGTAATAAAATTATATAAATGAATTCATAAGGATATAAGCGAACTAAGAAAAATAATGAAAAATAGAAGAGAAATGAAAGAGATTTAAAGAAAGAGAAAGAAAGAAAGAGAGAGAGAGAAAAAAAATAGATGGAGAAAGAAAAAGAAGAATACGAGAAAGTAGAAGTAACAAAAAAAATTGAGAAATAAAAAAAGTAATAAACATCTTAAAAAGCCAGAATTAAAAGCAAAATAAACGAGTGTGAGGTGGCAAAAAAAAACTGTCGTAAGAATATTGAACGGAGAAAATCGGAGTAGCCAAAATGCTGTTATTAATCATTTAAATTGAGGCCTACTCACCTGCTGAAATTATAAATAATTAATGATTAGTTAATAGTTTTGTATTACGCATTATGTAATAAGTAATAGCAATAGATGATTAATAAATAGCTAGAGATTTAACAGTCATGATCAATAATAACTATATAATGATTACAAATTGAAAAGTAACTCGTAGCTAAATAAGCTACTAAGTAACTAGTGATAAATAACAATTCTATATGGTAGGATACTGTGCGGTATTATAATAACAATGCATTATTTTCAAACTGTCGTTTCAAACTCTTTTATTTCTCGAAAGCCAAAATCAAATAATGAGAATAAAATTGTAATAAAATGTTTTTTTAAATAAATAAAATAGAATAAAATAATCAAATCAAATCAAATGCACGATACACCCATCCTCAACTACGATGACAAGTCTACGGGCTTAAGAGCTATATTTGAATATCATTAGGCAATGATTCTGCCACAGTGAATTGCGTATGACGAGCTACTAGCACTGTTTATTAGTTAGTATTTATAATAATAATAACAATGGTAGTGGATACTAAATAATTAGTAA
>NW_008705387.1:881158-881958 GCF_000326865.2 Helobdella robusta | reverse complement strand
TCAATACCACTAGATCTTTACTCATAATGTCTCAAAAAATCTTCTGAAATTTTTACACAGTTCTGATGATACGGCTGATATTTACGTTTGTGATCTTGGATAGGTTTTCAAAAGCTTCGGTGTAAATATTTTTTAATTTTGTATGTTTTTCAGCGTTATTTGCGTCTTGAAAATTATGAAAGATAAAAAAACAATAGTAACTATACTATACTTACCCAGCCTACCTAGAATATTTATCTTTATAATAAACGAAAGTACGTTTGTGATAGTTGCATAAAACCGTTGTTTTTAATAAATTCATATTACATATGTTGTAAACTAATTCTTGACCCTTGACTGAATCTTTTAATAATTTTTTTTATATTTCGGGGTGGGCAATTGCCCCAATGCCCCTCCTAGTTGCGCCTCTGAATGTAGATATATAAATGCGTAATACATTAAAACTAATATTTTATTTGGTAGAAGATATTTTAATCTGTTCATTATTCCCAGATTGAAATTAACTAAATTAAAATTTTCCATATTACAAATCTATTTTGTCATTGTTGTTTTGATCGTAATTAAATTTTATTCCAAAGTCTAAATTTTTTAATTTGTAGCAAAGTTCGATGTATTCAAAAACCTTGATATCGCAAATTGCACCAACGCCATCGATTACGCAGGAAAATTGTCACTGAGAGCAGACCCTGTCATTTTAGACCTTGCCAAAGTAAAAATGCCTATTATTTTAAATTCAAATTAAAGTCAAAATAAATTATGTCCCTTTTATTAATGTTTGTTCTTTTATTGGCTATTATTTT
>NW_008705387.1:877710-879275 GCF_000326865.2 Helobdella robusta | reverse complement strand
ATAAACTAAACGTTCACCAAAAAACTTTAGTGAGAAAACTCTAAAAAACGAACTACAAACATATTAACGCCAAACATTCGGTAGAATTTATATGTATATATATGTATATATATATATTTACATAATTATATGTATATATATATGTATATATATATATGTATGTATATAAATATATGTATATATATTCGAATGGTACCGGTAATGATCGTAATGAAAGTTGTGGTTTTAATGATCTTAAAAAAGTAGGTAATAACAATGTAATGAAAGGTGGTAGAAATATTGGTGTAATTAAAAATGATCGGACTAATTATAACTTTTGTGTGGTTAAAATAAAATTGGGTTTACTAAATATAAGATCGATTGGCTCAAAGTACAACATCATTTATTATTTGATCACTGATGGTTTTGATATTTTTGTTGTTACTGAATCATGGCATGGTTCATCAGAAAATCCCTTCATTGCGTTATTTACTCCTCCTGGTTACCGCTTTGTTGATTGTGTAAGAGATCACGACCCTCTCCATGGTGGATTGATAATATTTTTTCGTTTATGTTTAAAATGTAAAAAAATAGCCTTACCTACAGTTACCACATTTGAAGTTTTGGCGGTTAGGTTTACAGTTAATAGTCAGGAGTTTATTTTGCTCGCTATTTACAGACCGGGTTCTGCACAGCTGTCTGGATTATTTTTTAAAGAACTGATTTCTATTCTGGAAAACATTACAGTACTCAGTTCTTGAATTATTTTAACCGGGGACTTCAATGTGCACGTTGAAAAGACGAATGATCCTGATGCTGCTAATTTAAATGATATCTTCGATAATTTTCAACTCATTAATCGTGTAAAAGCACCAACACATTTACGTTGTGGTACACTAGACTTGATAGTAACTTCTGAGGTTTTTCCAGTTCATGATTGTTTAGTCCATCCAAGTAGAATTTATTCTGATCATAGTTTTATTTGGGCTGAACTGTCGATGACTCGAGGATATTTGGTTGTAATTAAAAAAGTTTCTAAAATGGGGAATCAGATGAATGTTGATGACTTCATCAAACTCGTGCTTGAATCTCCAGTCTCCAAATCATGTCAAAGCAATGAGGTAGACAAGGAAATGCTTTTATTTAACAATGAGTTAAAATCTATTGCTGATAAAGTTGTCCCTATTCGTGCAGTGACCACCAATAACGTTCGTATGGCTTCGTGGTTTGATAATGATTGCAGGTTATCCAAGCGTTTGTGCAGAAAAATGGAAAGAAGATACAGAAAATGTTCACAGTTGATTCATCAAGATGAATGGAAGACTGCTTTAAAGAGTAAATCGGAACTTTTCTCTAAAAAACGTCGTCAGTATTGGACACAAATTGTTGATGACAATAAGATGAAACCTAAAAATCTTTGGCGGGTTGTGATTCTCTGTAGCATTCTCTGTAGGGGTCGTAACGATAAATCCTGCTCGGATTTGGATGAACTGACACCTGTCGATTTATGTGCTATTTCAATGAAAAGTTAAGCAAGCTGAGAGATAGTGTCAACAACGATGCTCAACCGAGCCTGGCAAAATTCA
>NW_008705387.1:875701-876961 GCF_000326865.2 Helobdella robusta | reverse complement strand
ACACACGCACACGTACACACACGCATACACGTACATCACAAACACATACATACATGCACACAATAAACACATCTAAACACACATACACCAAATCACAAACAATCGTGTCCCAAAACACACACGGCACATTCATACACATACACATATACATCCAGCAGCTAATCTGGGTTTCATGATTGATTCAGGTTTGTCAATGAAACAACACATTAAGAAGCTCTCAGCCGAATGCATGTTTCAAATCAGGAAAATCAATCAAATTCGACGATCCCTAGATACATCCACGTTGCAGACGTTGGTTCAGGCATTTAAATAAATTGCCATTAAAAATCATTTCTATTTACCGTCCACCTAATACAAGCATTGAGAAGTTTATCAATGAATTTGAAAATATTTTACACAAGCTCAGTCCTGCTCAAGAGGTGTACATATTGGGCGACTTTAATATAAATATTCTGACCAAAAATAACCACACATTGAACTTTCAGAACCTTTTGCTCTCTCATTGTTTTTATCCTTTAATTGTGTCACCTACTCGTTCCACAACTTGTTCTTCTACATTAATAGATAACATATTTAGTAATTCTTTAAATATTTACGGCAGTGGAGTTATGCTCATATTATTTGCCTCTCATTATCGCAAGGCATATTTCCAGCCTGTTTTAAAATTTCTAAGATTGTTCCAATTCTCAAAAAAGGTAACCCAGAGGATGCTTGCAATTATCGGCCAATTTCTCTTCTTTCACCTCTTTCGAAGATACTTGAAAGAATAATGCATACTCGTTTGAAATCGTTTGTGGCTGTAAATAACATAATGTGCAATTGTCAATATGGATATAGGTCCAAGCATTCAACCGAATTAGCTGTGCTTGAATTGATTCAGAAAGTCTTCAAGACTTTAAACAACAGAAATCTTACTTTAGGTATTTTCATAGATCTGTCAAAAGCGTTTGATGTCATAAACCACGAATTACTCTTGAAGAAATTATATATGAATGGAATAAGAAGTGTAGCCTACTCGTGGTGTGAAAGCTATCTTAGGGATGGAAAGCAATAGGTTGCATTAGAAGGATTTAAATCAGAATGTCTAAACATCAACAGTGGAGTTCCGCAGGGCTCTATTCTCGGACCTCTTTTGTTTGTCTTGTTCATTAATGACATTGTCAACGTGACTGATTCGGCAAATATTTTACTATATGCGGACGATACTAACATATTTTTTACTTCAAGGGATTTTAAACTGAAAAGTGATCGCATAAACCA
>NW_008705387.1:859279-875524 GCF_000326865.2 Helobdella robusta | reverse complement strand
TAATATAAAATCAAATCAAAAATAAACTATGACATAATGATTGAACTTTACTATACCCTAATATATCCGCATTTAATTTATTGTAATCTTTTATGAGGCGGAAGTCCAGAAAGCCATTTAAATTATATTCAAAAATGTCAAAATCGGTTTATAAGACTAATATTTACTCTTCCACCGCGTACTCATATAACCAATGCTTACTATTCGACACTCAACATTTTACCCATTAAAGAATTGCACATTTATTTCACATCAATTTTTGTATTTAAATTTTTACGTCAACAGTTGCCTAATTATTTTGCCAATTTTTTCACTTTTAGCAATGACATTCAAAGGAAATTTACTAGACACACTTCCCTTTTCTATTCTCATACTGTGAGATTAAAAGCTTTTCACTCAAGCATCAAACTTAATGGTCCGAGGGTATGGGATACTGTATTGCCACATAAAATTAAAACAATCAACTCACTACACTTATTTAAAAACAAGCTAAAAACTTTTTTAGTTAAAAAAACACTTATTTTAAATAGTTTTACACTATTTTACAACTTATTTAATTTTGATGTTCTTAGTATGCGAATTTTTCAGTCTCTGTTGTGACTATACTGTCACCTTTAGGTACTATATGAGACATGACAGTATTCATAGAATGATGTACGTGTGAGCATGTGTTTGTGTATATGTATTTATTTGACATTTCTGTTACATTTATAGTAAGAATTTGTGTGTATGTGTTTATTTGACATTTCTGTTACATTTACAGTAAGAATTTGTGTGTATGTATTTATTTGACATTTCTGTTACATTTATAGTAAGAATTTGTGTGTATGTATTTATTGACATTTCTGTTACATTTATAGTAAGAATTTGTGTGTATGTATTTATTTGACATTTCTGTTACATTTACAGTTGGAATTCTTAGTTAAGGGTGGCCTATCCACAAGTTTATCTTTTTTTGGTTATCCTTTAAATAAATAAATTTGTGCACTCACGCGTCGACTATTGCAACAGTTTGTTTTATGACTTACCTCATCGATCCATGGCTGTACTTCAATCAATATAGAATCGAGCCGCAAAAGTTGTTGTTGGAGCTCTAAAATACGATCATGTGTCTCCTATATTGAAGGAACTTCATTGGTTAACCGTCGACAAAAGAGTGTTGTTCAAAATTTCAACACTTGTCTACAAGTCTATCAACGGTCTAGCTCCATCTTATTTGTCTGACATGTTCAAAAAGAGATCTTCAAAAGCATCTGGAGCACACTTGAGATCCGATGTTTCAAACCTGCTGTTGATCCCAACAACGAGTCTCCGTATAGGCTCTCGTAATATTGCTGTTTCTGGACCAACTGTTTAGAACAACCTGCCTGCTGCTCTCAGAAATCCGGATCTAAACCTGCGTGATTTCAAGAAGAAACTGAAAACTCATTTATTTTCATTGTAATGCATTTTTGATCAATTCTTTCTGTTTAGTCGACATGTTCAAAATATTATTTCGTATTTTCGTTATAATTGAATTGATTACTTTTCTGTTTATGACCAAATTTTAATCTTATTTCTGTGCGATGTATTATGATTTCTCGTTTGTTATTTCAATTATGTTGTTGAGT
This sequence comes from Helobdella robusta, assembly GCF_000326865.2. Lineage (NCBI taxonomy): Eukaryota > Metazoa > Annelida > Clitellata > Rhynchobdellida > Glossiphoniidae > Helobdella > Helobdella robusta. The sequence goes on along the minus strand of NW_008705387.1, from coordinate 873,914 downwards.
TCAGTTTTTGTTAGATAAAGTTTTTGTCAGTTTTTTGTTCATAAATGTTTCAATAATAATAACAATAATAATATAGACTGTCAGAAATGCAATTATTGATGAAAATCACAGCATGTTCCGTGTTAGTTAGCTTCCTGTTTAATTTTTCAATTTTTTTATAGCGGTAGATCGTAAATCATTTGCAAATTTCTTGTCAAATCTTTCTCACAAATAAATTTAGAAGCAGGAATCTTCGATAACGATGACACGTAAAAGTGTCATATTGCACAAAGTTGAAGATCGTAAGAATTAATTAAATGACCGTTAAGAATTCACATTAAACAAAGAATTAACATTGTAGAGGCACGGGATATAGGTATATACACTTGAACCAGGGCCGGAACTAGGGTATTTTCCAGGGGGGGCAAAAATCAGTGTGCCGCCCCCCCCACGACGTTATTATGTTACTACCGTAAGGTGTATAAATGCTTTTTTTAAAATTACATATTGCATGTTTCTTAATAAAATGTTTTATTTATGGACATATCAATATACATGTTAACACAGATACTTGACATAGAAAAAAACAACTATATTATAGTTATAAAACGTGAAAAATTGAAAAACTTTGTATTACAAACAATGTCATTTGTCAACTTATCAAGTAATTGTTTCGTATATTATATTATATTAGAAACAAATCTTTCTAGCTTTTTTAGCTGCAAATGTATTGATTATATCATCAAAATTGATAAGAGATGCTCGTTTGTGTTCAATTGAAATTATGCTTAAATTGGAAAGTCTCCCCTGTCCCATTGTACTTCTCATGTAGTTTTTGATGATTTTGAGTTTACTGAAACTTCGTTCTCCAGATGACACTGTGACAGGCAACGTGAGAAAGGTTCTCAATGCAGTAGTGATGTTAGGGTAGCCTTCTTCTAATTTATTTTTATAAATGAGACTTAGCATTTCTTTTGATGTGGCTTTTTTTAAACTTTTGTCAACTGTCAAAGCGTGATGCTTAAAACTTTCTATTTCAAACATGAATTCATCAATGTTGAGATCAGCTGAGTATATATTTGCCAAATTTTCGGCTTTAATTTTTAGATCTGCTGTCTGCATTTCTTCAATTTTAACACCACTCAAAAACCCAAACATACTGTTTACATTATTCAAAGATTCAAATCTGTCACTAAGTTCTGTAATCACTATGTCAATGATTTCTAACATAGTCACTTGGTACATATTTTCAACACTTGTCAGAGCTTCATCATTGCACAATTCATCAGCCATTTTTCTTTTCATTCTTGGTCTCTTTTCTGAAAATGCAGATGTTAGATTATTCATTTTTGCTAACAATTTACCATCAGCAATGGCCTCAGATGGTGCAGACTCTCTGCAAGACTTCATAAGTGTCAAAAGACCTTTGAGGTTTCGGGCAGCCAAATCAACTGTTGAATCTTTTTTTGTAAAAATTCGTTTACATGGTTAATCTTTTCTAACAATGCATGCCAAAATCTAACCATCACGATAAATTCAAGTTTTTGAATATTTTTCAAAAGAGAGCTGGCCTCATTCACAGTTTGAGGAGTTGAGAAATCATAGTTTTTAAGATCTTCTAGAGTCTGCAGAACTTTACTATAATGTTTATATACAGCTTCGACTGCATCTTATCTTGCAGACCATCTTGTTTTGCTTTCAGGTTTTAATGTTATCGGCACATTTTCTTTGAGAACTTCCCAACGTGAAGTTGAAAGTGCAAAAAAAGAATACAAGCTTTTCATAGTTCCAAAAAAATTCTGAGCCCGGACAGTAGCACTAGCTGCATTAGCACCAACCAAATTGAGAGAGTGTGCAGCACATGGAACAAAATATGCCAGATGGTTTTTCTGCAATAATCTGGACTGGACTCCTTTATATTTTCCAGCCATATTTGCTCCATTGTCATGGGATTGCCCCCTACAATTCTTCAAGTTAAGTCCATCTGCATCTACTTTTTTCAAAATTTCTTGACTGAGACCTTCACCTGTTTTGACACTAACTTTAAAAAAATCAATAAAACTTTCTTCTATTTCAGTTGTATCTTTTTTGACGTAACGAACTACTTGTGTCATTTGTTCGCTGTGACTGATATCCGGAGTGCAGTCAAATATTAAGGAAAATTATTTTGCATCCAAAATGTCTTGTATTATGTTATTAGCAATAATTTCTAAAAACTCATCTTGTATTTTATGTGAAAAATAGGATATTTGTCCTTTCTTATGCCGCTCAATGTGTTGTTGAAGAGGAACATTATAATGCGAAATAAGTTCAACTGTATTCAAGAACTTTCCATTAGATGGGTTGCTGAAATCACAATTTTCTTTAGTTCCTCGAAATGGACTTTCTTGTTTTGCCAAGAATAAAATAGCATCTACAATACAGCGCAATACCGCTTTCCAATGCAACTCTTCTTGTTGGATCTGATCTTGGAGTTCTGCATCAATACTTCCATTTACTAAACAAGATTCTAATGTTTTCCAAGAGCAAAAGCAAAGTTTGTGGTTAGATGAATTTTCATGTTCAGGCAACTTTTCATTAAGTTTTTTCCAATTGGTAATTCCTTTTTCTTTAGCTAAAGAAGACATTTGATTTTAAGCTAAGTGTGGAAACAGTCTGCAGGGAATACTTTCACTATAGGCTAACCATGATCTTTTCATTTTTTCTCCATTTTTGAGAACTTTATAAAACCAGTCTTTGGTTAAATTGCGTCCTTCTCGGCTACTGTTACTCAAATTTGGTTCAGTTAAATTTTCAAATCTCATTTTTGTTATGAAACATCTTTCTGAATCAGAAAAACTTTGTGGCCATGAACCAGGATCACTGAAATCAAAAGGGAACTTAGATGTCTTTTGAAGACTAGTTGTGGGGTCTTGTTGAGGTAATAATTCTTCTACAGTTTCATTTGTTGGATTGAAGTTGAACCAAAATACTTTCTCCTTGATCTCTTCTTTAGCTTCCATGTCATCTAAATACGAAATATTTAAAAAAATTATTTTATTCAAAAGGATGCATAATTAATACACATTGTGCATAATGTTCCATTATTCAATTAATAAAATTTGAAATAATAAAAATATTTACCTGATTTTTCTTTTGAGCCCTCTTTATCACTATTCATTAACATTAGATTTGTTGAATAACGTTTCTAATTTTGGCGTTAGTGACAGCACATCGCTTTCTTTTTTCGTTTTTCTTTAGCAATTCTGTATTCACCTCCACTAAGTTTTTTCTGCCATCCATTTTCATTTTCTAACATGAAAACGACTAAACTAACCTACTATACTATACGATATTTTTCGCGGCGTGATTTTAAATCAAATAAGGGAAAGATCACAAATAAGAAATAAGATAAAGATTCTGCTCATAATATTTGCGTTTATATTTTAATCTTTACATAGAAAAAAAACAAACCAAAAAAAATTAAAAAAAAATTAAAAATGAGTAATATAAAAAAATCAAATTTACTTTGATCCATCATCCATATTATAACAAATGCGAATAAATTTTTCCCAATTTGCCCCCCCCCCTAGTTCCGGGCCTGACTTGAGCATTCGGCCATATACACAACGTATCAATTCGAACACGGAAGATGGTATAAGAATAAAAAATTTTTTTTGTTCTATCATGCTTAAATGTTTTATCATATTAAAACAAACACAAATTTTGGTTTTGAACTCAAGAAACTTGACAATGGTTTACGATCTACCGTTAGAAAAATCTAAAAATTAAACAGGAAGCTAACTAACGCGGAACATGCTGTGATTTTAATATATATATATTTATATATATATATTTATATATATATATATATATATATATATAGATATAGATATATGTTGGTAATAGACCATAATTTTTACAATATTCTATACATTCTATACATTCTACCGAATGTTTGGCGTTAACATGTTTGTAGTTCGTTTTTTCGATTTTTCTCACTAAAGTTTTTTGGTGAACGTTTAATTTATTAAAATTCAAAATAAACTTATTTTCCGAATTCATGCTGCAAATAAGGCCATATTTCGATTCCGAATGAATCATCATCAGTGCGGTTGATGTTTATATAGGGAAATATTGACTTTGTCCAAATGAACTTAGATGAAAATTAGGTGTTAGATTTCTTTATTGGCTGGTCATCTACTTTGGTCTCCTTTTCTTCATCGATAGCATCATAATTTTCTTTGTCACTATTTACAATGCTAGTTTTTATCACTTCTTTATTTTCATTGTTGGTTAAGCGCCGGGTTGGGAGTGAGGTTATTATATACATACATATATATATATATATATATATATATATATATATATATATATATATATATATATATATATATATATATATATATATTATAAGTAGATCTCTTGACACTTTTACCTTGCAGACCTTGGTTCATGCATGCGTGCACTCACGAATTGAATATTTTAATAGTCTGTTTTCCGAATTACCTGATAAATCTCTAGCTATATAAGTTGTCAGCGGTTTAAAGTATGATCATGTATCACCAATACTGAGACAACCTCACTGGCTGACCGTCAAAATAAGAATAATCTTCAAAATATCAACTCTAGTCTACTAGTCAATAAATCGTATTACATCATCTCATCTTATTTGTCAGACAAGTTTGCAAAAACGTTTGCCAGCTCTTTGTGGAACGCATCTGAGGTCCCATGATCTGAACCTGCTGCTAGTTCTATTCTAGTGACGTGTCTTCATACGGGCTCTCGTAACATCGCCGTCACAGGACAATCTGTTTTGAACAATTTGCCTGTCTTTCTGAGACATGCGGAATTGAATCTGCGTGATTTTAAAAGAAAACTGAAAACTTTTTTATTTACGTCCTAGTTTGTTGATTTTTTTCTTGTTAATTTTGCTGTGTTGGACTATTGAACACTTATTGTTTTGGTTATAATGGACTTATTTTTTTCTTGCTCATTGTGCAATTTTTGATTAAGGAAAATCTGTAGACTCTTTTTTTATATATAGTTTTTTTTCGCTGTAATGCACTAATTTTCCTTCACTTCACTTTTTTTCGTTGATTATGCCATGCTCAGTTGATATTATTTTGATAGCGCTTTTGAGATCGTTTGAATTAGCGCCTTGTTAAATTTTTCATTTATATATATATATATATATATATATATATATATATATATATATATATATATATATATATATATATGCTTGTGTGCGTGTGTGTATTATAAAATTTATTTAAGTGTAATTATCTTTGTAACAGCCTTACAATATTTTATTATTTTTTGGTCCAGGAGTGTTTACAGGAATGAGTGCAATGGGAATAGCTCTTGTCCTTCCTGAGGATGGAAAATTAGTAGCACTGGATATTAATGATGATTATGCTAACATCGGAAGGCCCTTTTGGAAGAAAGTAGGTGATTTTTTACTGTTTTTATGCCGCAATAAAATTGAATATTTTAATTTTTTTAATTAAATTTTGCATAAATTAAATAGTAAGTATTTCAGCCCCAAGATTATAAAAACCATTTGTGAAAAAGTGGAATTTCATAAATTATATTTTTCACGAACAAAAAAACTTTTCTATAAGAGGCAGTGTTAATAAAATCTAACAACAAATATGTAAAGTTAATTTTAGTTTAGTTTTTTAAATAAACAGGAATACAATAAAATGGTTGTAGGGAATATGAGCCAAATGGAAAATTAATTAAAAATTAATTGTACTTGTAATTCTTTGAACCTGATAGAGCAAAACTCAGCAGAACTTAAGTACACTAACTTGCCCACCACACATACAAACGCGCGCACGTATGCACACAAATTTCTAAATTTTTTTACTCGAACTTTGTAACCCTCAAATGTACGTCCGAACGTTTGTACTGGTGCTCACAGAGTCCACAGGTATATAGGTAATGATGGGAACGAGAATCTCGGGATTCCAATGGATGGAAATTGATAGATTGAATGTGAATTTTGAGGAATAGGGAATCGATTGACGGGAATTGAAAATGATGACGATTTAAAATTGATGAAAAATATTACAGATGACTATGATAAATTTTTTCACTTAGAACAAACTTATTCTAATGAATTGTAGACTGTCTAAGTTTTAAGCAATATTGAAAATCAAATAAAAAATTGTTTGTTATTGAATTAAAATTTTTTTAGTTAATTTTCAAAACGTTGGCCTTCTTATTGTTTGAAATTATTAAGAACACATTCATAAATTTTTGGTAGCTTTGAAGAATGGAAAAAATGGGGAATGCGGAAATACGGCTGGAAAAACTTGAGAATAACATCAAAAATAGGGAATGAGTATTTTTGGGAACGTTGATAAAAACGGAAATTTAGGACGAAAACTGGAATAATAAAAAAATCTTTAGTAAATCGGTAACATACTTCAATTCCTTCTTTCTTCTAACGTATTTTCAAAAATATGACTTAATGTTGCAGTAATCGATGATTAGATTATGAACATGAGAACAACGTTAGGATAGTAGGTCAAAAAATGAAAGGTGGAAATATTCTAAAACAAAAAAAATTTATTTAAACTTATAACAAGTATGAATAAGTTATACGGCAATAGAAAGCAACAACTAGAAAGGAACTTGTAAGTAGGAGTTTCTGTGAGCAGGTTATACAAGCAGGTGTCACGTAAACATTTGTAAAGCGCATTTACATATTTGTTCCAAAGGTGCTTAAAGAATAATAAATAATTATAACAATTTTATTATATACTTTTTGTAACAATTTGTATTATTTTACGCTTTTATTAGATTTATTTGAAAATTGTTTAAAATTGTAGGCAGGAGTGGATAAAAAAATAAATTTCATCAAAGGCCCTGCGCTGGAAAGCCTCAGTAAGTCACTTTCGCGTTGAATTTGTAGTTTATTAGTTCACGAATATATTTTAATTGATTATTATTAATATTTTGAATACCGTTACATCATTTTTATATTTTGTTTTATGGTCGTTTCTTTCGTTTAATTCATGGAAATGTTGACCTTTTTAATGGTAAGAGTAAAGGTAATAACGTTTCACTAAGTTTCTTTACGAGGTGGATGGGTGCCAGGTGCAGTTGGCATGATTTTGATGATAACCCTATAATCAGTAACTTAATTCATCAACTGACATAAGTTCAAAACTTTCAAGCCAGGTCGAATGTGATCTGTTGAACCACCATCAGGTTTCTCCCTAATCTAGATTAAGTAATCAATTGCTGATATAGAGCTATGCGGATTCTTCATTCCCATTAGCTTCGAAATTGTATTCCAGAGTTCTCTAGGACTTTTTAAGTTTTCTTTGATTGCCTTTTTCCAGTTCCAGAGTTCCTGGCGGTATTTTGTGGTAAGTTAGTCTTTCAAGCCTTCTGACGTTTTGCTCAATTTTCTAACACTTGTCATTAAATTATGGCGAAGGAGATGAGCAAACATATTTTTTTCTAAAGTGTAATGTTATCAAGGATACATTGAAGGTTAATTCATAAGCATTAAAAAGTTTATCGATGGTCAAAATAATATGCACATCAAGATGGCAACATTTCGTTCAACTTTTTCTTGTCCATTTATTAAAGCCTTTGGCTCCTTCATGACACGATCCGATCGTTGCGTTCGTATTCAACAAATCTTCCAAATAAATTTCAGGTTTTCCATGATAATTTGACTGTTAAATGCTTTCAGGAGCTTCAGTAGCAGCCAAAACTTACATAAAAAACGCTTAAGTAATTTCAGTGATCCAGGTCTGCAGATGATGATGAAAATTAAATTTACAGAAAAACACGGACGTGACAAAGCACAGAGATGTTCAAACGTTGTCGAGCCAAATCTCAAATCTATTTCTGTTGAAGAGAAACAACCACGTGTTGTTACAAAAATCCCTCCCCATGGTGCACAGCTTGGTGCCATTATTACTGTTTGGTCATCGGTCTGGACATTGCTGCATCAAAGTGTCCATCCGACAATGAACGCAAAACGAAGGCATCGATCGTCTGAGATAACTTGACTTCTATCAATGCCAAGACATCTAGTTTTCTATCATTGAGGAATAGATAGTGGTGAAATTTATTTTAAATTTATTGATTAGATTATAAACCTGGTAATTATATTAAAAGTGGTAGAATTAGAACTGGAAATTAAATTATAAAATTTTTCTTATAATTAGTTGAAGAAAATTGAGAGGAATATTTAGGCATTCCATTGTGTTTTAATTATTATTCATTGTTTAAATACGAAGTGAAAAATGAAACTTGAGACTTTTTTGAAAAATGTCGAAATGTTACTAACAATATTTGATGTTTTGCATTAAACACTGCTCGATATTGCGACAAAATAAAAAAAATTACATTTTTCAGACAAGTTGATAAATGATGGCGAATCAGGAACTTTTGACTTTGCGTTCATAGATGCAGACAAAATTAATTATGACAATTACTATGAAGCTTGTCTCAAGCTGGTCAGATCTGGTGGAATTATTGCAATTGACAATGTTAGCTACATTTTCTCGTTTGTTACAATTATTTAAGAAAGGATCTTTTACATGTTTAAATATATTTGTATGCAGTGGCGGATCTTGACAAATTCGACAAGGGGTGCAGCCAAGATTTTTAAAAATATTTGACGATCTGGAGGGGGGAACCCTTAATAGTTGCACATTGCAAACATTTCAAATTTTTAAAATTTTGTCCGCATGAACCTGATAAAGTTTGGAGTTGTAAATTCGCGTGCTTACTTATAATCCGTGTTTGCGTTTGCTCGTAATAATGTTAACATATTTGTGGGGAAAATAAAAGATGTTAACATTATTATTATTATTATTATTATTATTATTATTATTATTATTATTATTATTATTATTATTATTATTATGTTTGTTTAAAATTTTATGGCCGAAATCTTTTAATGAAAAATTTATTAACGCGGTAATTTGCTCGTCATATAGCATTTATTGTGACAGAAACACTACTTAACCGATTTTAAATATATTTGTTTACTCTCAAGCACTTGTTGATCAAAGAGCATGATAGGATCGTGCATTATATTTTACATCTTATTTATTTACACTTTGATATTTAATTTATAATTAATAATTTTCGATTGATTTCATTTGGATTTCATTTTTTCGGTAAATAAAAGAATGTTCCCATTATTATTATTATTATTATTATTTGTTATAGAGTCACTTTGTTAGAAAAATGAGTATTTATTGAAATTTAGCGTATATCGCTTTTCCCATTCCGTTTTCATTCCCCTTTCTTGTGTAGTAGTTCCATACTCCAAAAATTGTTTATCTTAAACGTTTGGATTCCCTGTTCGAACGAGAATTCCATAGGACCGTGAAAGTCTTTAAATTTCTGTTCCTATGCTCACTTTTAATATACATTGAATTCCTGTCTGTTATCAAAATATCTGATATGCCTGGAATTGAATCATTAATAAAACTTCTTTTTCTGCATTTAGCAAGTTTTTGTTCAATTTATTGGGTTTGAATATATTTTTTGAAATGTTATTTTAATTTGTCTTTTTACGTTAAATATAATTTGTTTAAAATTTTAAAAAACGTGACAGACTTTGTGGGACGGCAGAGTGTACGATCCGACTGCGAACGATACCACCACGAACATTATCAGGAGATTGAATGAAAAGATACTGAAAGATGAGAGAGTTTACGTCAGTTTGCTGGTTATTGGGGACGGAACGACTTTGTGCTTCAAAAAGTAATGACCTTGAAAAAGGTTGTAAAGTATATGACATTATTTTTGGCAAAATCAACGGACAATTCTCAAATATTAATATATTTTATAGATTTGATAATAGCTACAGAGTTGTCGTCTGATTTGATTTGGACATTTTTTGGCTTTAATTATATATAGTTTGATTAATTTAATAATTTTAAATTATTTTGAAGTTTTATTTTTTATCTTGTTTGGGATTATTAATTTTCAAATTTTCATTAAAATATCTAAAGTGAAATGAGTCCCAGCAACACATTTTTCTACTAAAGTTAATTTGCTTTCATTGCGACATCAGTTGCAAAGTTTGCTACGAATTTGAGCTTATCTTAAGTTCACATGAGTTGTTAGGAAAACAACACCCACGTCTAAAAATTATTTGAAAAAATCTCACAAATACCAAGTCTGTTACAGGGGATGCCTGTCAAGTGCGACGATTTCACATAAGCTCGGCTATACGTACACAAGAAAAAAGATGCTACGTATGCATAAATATTATGCAAATGCATAAAATAAATCAATTAAAAAGTAATCAATATAATTAAATGAATTAACAAAACTACATAAATGTAAAAATTGCAAAATTTGATGAGTTTGAAAAAAAACTAAAGAATGTAAAAATTCTAATTTTTTAGTTTCTAGGAAACTAAAGAATGAAACCAGTCTGGTTTCACTGAACTAGTCTGGTTTTACTGAAAATGTGCGTTAGAGGGCCTGTATAGGTATTCTAGGTATATGATTATAACCATATAAACATTAAACATAACATGCAAGATGCAATGCTATATGCAGACACGAAAAGAAAAAAAATAATGGTAAACAATGAAATAAAATTACAAATAAATATTAAAAGTAGGTAAATATGAAAGTATGCTTTAATTAATACGAAATGTTTCAAAACGGTTTATGGAAAAAGAGCAAAAACCAACTTTTAGCGTAAATATCATCATCATCTCTGCCAGCCCAGGGCGGCAATAGCTAGTCACAAAGAGCCTCCATCTTCTATCTTTTGTCATTTTTCCGGCTTCTGCGATGTTTGTGTAATTTATTTTGAAATCTTCTTTGATATTGTCAGTCTAAGTCTTTTTTGAATGACTTCTTTTTTTATTTCACCATGTTCATCCTGTTTACATGTCCAAACCGATTTAATCTTCTTTTCCGGATTCTTTCTAATATGTTGCTCTCTTCACAAAGTTTTTTTCTGACGTTGTCGTTTCTTATTTTTTGGATTCTACTTACACCCACGATCTGTCTCAGACAATTCATTTCGGCCGCTAAAAGTCTGTTTTCATCTGTCTTTTTAATTATCCATGTTTCTGATCCATAAATCATCTGTGAAGCAATGAGTTTCATGCATCTTTCTTTTGGTTAATAAATTTATATCTTTTGCTTTCTATATATGTTTTAAGCGCCCGATTGATGGTAGAGCTATGTTCATTCTTTTTTTATGTCTTCCTGGTAGCTTCCGGTGCTTGTTATCTTTCCACCCACGTAGATAAAGTTTTCCACTACCTCCAGTGCATCTCAATTTAGTTTAATTTGGGGTTTTCCTTTTTCTGATAGTTTACTGCCATCACCTTTGTTTTTTCTGTGTTAATAGTTAATCCAAGTTTTTTATTTACTTGCTTTGTTGACTCTTGTGGTAAAGTTTTGTAAATTTTTTTCAATTACTGTCAGTAATCCAACATCGTCTGCAAACTTTAGATTGTTTACCTTTGCGTCTCAACATTTTATTCCAACATCTACATTTTCTAGAGCGACTTGGAATACTTTTTCCAGCAAGATGATAAATAGTGTTTTGGATAGATTACGTCCTTGTCTTACCAGCCTGAAAGTGCATTATATACTTTTACAGGACTTATAGTTTTTTTGTATATTGCTTTGATGAGTATTATAAGTTTCTCGTTTCTCTTCTATTCCTGCATTTTGCATAGCCTGTCAAAGTCATTCATACCATACTGAGTCAAAAGCTTGTTTATAATCTATAAAATTGATAAAACAGGTTTTCATTTGCATCAATATACTTTTCCATGATTTGTCAAACAGTAAATATTTGATCAATAGTGCTTCTGCCTGGAAGAAATCCTGCTTGTTCTTCCCCTATAATTTTTCAGCATAATTCTATAGTCTTCTTTGTAACATTTTAGTGTAGAATAACCATTGTTATTCCTCTGTAGTTTTTACAATCTGTCTTGTCTCCTTTCTGTTTATATATAGAAATAATTTCTTCTTTTTCCCGGTCCGCAGATATCATCTCTTGGTGGAATATTTTTTGTATTAGTTCATGGAGTGCTTTAATTTATTGTTTTCCCTCCCCTTTAAGCATTTCTGCGTTTATTTCATCTATACCTGGTGCCTTATTTTTTTCAGGTCTTTTATGACTTTTTCTACTTCTTCAAACAAATTTTCTGTTCTTATTTTGTTTTCCATATTTGGAATTTCCCCCAGACTTTTGGTTTATACTTTTTTAAAGGTTTCCAGAATGTACTTTCCATCTTTCTTGAATTTCTTTACAGTCTTTTAATATCTTCCCATTTCTTTCTTTTATTGTGGTTAGTTTCATTGTGTAAGTACCGGTAAGGTCCTTTATACCCATGTACGCTTCTTTTGTTCTGTTATAATTAAAATTTTGTTGTATCTCTAACGCATTTTTGTTTTATCCAGTTGTCCTTATCTCTTCTTAATTTCTTTTTTATTGTCTTGTGATCCAGTTTATTTGTTCGCCATCAGTCTTTATTAATCTCAACCGTCTTCGTTCATTGCACACCGTCGCTAACCCATTGTTTTTTCTGTCTATTATTTTTAATTCCAAGTACCTACTATTTTACCATTTTCAATTAGAGCGTTTTTTGATATTGACCAATGTTTTTTTTATTGTTGTCTCTGGTTATTTTTTTTAATTTTTCATAGATCCCTTTATATCCGTTTTTTATCATGGGATTCTCTAATTTGTCTGTGTTCAGATGAAATCTACCTAGAAAGCAATCTCTCGCCTCTTTCATTTTCTTTTTCTGTTCCATGCTTTCCAACTGTTCCTCTCCATGTGCTGAAATCTTTTCACACATTTGCCTTCCAGTCCCCAGTTATTATTAATATATCATGTTTCGGTACCTCATTTACTGATTTTTGTACATCACTGTAGAATGAGTCCATCTTTTCATCTGGTTTATCAATTGTTGGGTTACCAAACGATGTTCTGAATCTTGCTATCAAAAGTCTGGATAATATGGCTTGATATCCAATCAACGCTCGCTTAGCCTTTTCAGTCAATATAAGTGCAACTCTCTTTTCCTGAGCATAGTATTTTATATTTAGACCGATCTATTTGTGTCATAAATTCGCTTTTTTCTTTCCACCTAGTTTCACAAAGTCTCAAAGACCGCGAAAAACAGACAGAGGTAGCACTCCTTCAGATATTATGATTGTTGCAGTGAGAGAGGCCCTAAGTGGCAAAATGAGTGTCGGTGCTGTTGGCCGCAAATACAGCATTGACCATGCGAAATTGCTAAAATATTGTAAAAAATACAAAAATGCTCAGAGTTCTGCATTGTCAAATTTCATTGTTGGTTATAGTCAGTAAAGAAAGGTATTTACTGATGACGAAGAATGCTTGCTGGAGGAATATATCAAGAAAGCTATACTATGGTTTGATTCCAGGAGAAGTTCGCACGTTGGCATACCAATTCGCTACCAGGAACGGCAAGATGGTTCTGAGGCTTTGGAAGGTAGATAAAAAAGCTGGGACTGATTTTTTTTCAGAATCCACCTTTCAGTCAGAGAACCTGAGGCGACATCTATTGCTCGGGCGGTATTCGGGCCATTCAAGAAATATGTAAGATTAGCGCAAGATGCCTGGATGAAGAACAATCCATTACGTAAATTTTACATATGCGATCGACTGATCCGTCGTAAAAAATGGAAAGTGCCAAAACAGTCTTTTTCTGTCACTTTTTACTATGCATTCTAAAAACACCTTGTGAGCAGTTGGGGATGAATATTGAAAATCTGTATGATCTGTGAGTTCGCTGAAACCAGAAACTGCGCCATCTGTTTCAGCATTTCAGCTGGTAGTATTAAATGAGAAGGCTGAGGCAACCTTGGCGACAACAATTTTAGCCGGATAAGAATAAGCACTTAGAGAAAGTTTTTTGGTGCTGCCGTATGTGTGAATAATTAGACTACCAACCTTGTTTGCCAACTTTTCATTTGACTTTGTAACAAATATTTCCATGGCAGAAGTTCTACGAATTTCAACTGGTGGCAACTTTGATATTCAGAGTGCCTTCACACAGTTCCTGTGATACAGCTGCCTTCAGTAGCTTTCTACTACTTCACTGCGATACCGAGTTCCACTCAACCTTGCGATTGGCTGTATTTGAACCTTCTTTGAATACATTCGAACTGTTTCCGGAAATTTAACACAAGCAGTACACGTTGTTTGACTGCAGCGTTATTTCTTTATTGTCATCCGATTTAACGTCTGCAAGTACACCAGTTGAGGCTGGTGATGAGCCCATCCCATACTGTTCAACGTTTTCAGCAGGATCATGTTGAGATGCAGTGGCTGCCGAATCACACATAGATGAAGATGAGGCTATCGAAGATGATATGGGTGTCACAATTTCAGCCTTTTCAGGTTTACTGGACGTACTAAAACTAGAGTACAACTGAACGTTGATAGTACTTTATACAATGATACAGCATGGGTGGACAAACTACGGCCCATGCAGCCCGCGAAGCTATTTTATGCGTCCCGCGAAGCCTTGTTTGTCAAAAAATGTCGTCAGACAGACATTATGACCAAAAAAAGCCACAAATCTTAAAAAATTCTTTCCCGGATCAAAAAAATTTGCTTTTTAAGTACATATGCGGCTTTTCAAAAATAAAATAGTTCTCAATGCGGCCCTCATAG
>NW_008705387.1:855345-857845 GCF_000326865.2 Helobdella robusta | reverse complement strand
AGTAAATAAATGAAACAATTGTCTGCATGCTCCGATGCATTGTCTCTACTCGTAGGCATACAACGAACGGACCATTAAATGTGTGTGTACGTGTGCAATCTGATGTAATGTAATGAGTTCAAACATGTAACGTTACGTAACTCACGAGCAATATTAATTATTATTATTAAATTAAAGTTAATGCTCGGTTTTAAATTTTAATACTTCATCAACGTTGAGAAAGTATTGTTAGCCTGATGATTCGTGTAGAAATCTGCTGAACGCGTAAGATATATTGACGAGCATAGAGCCGTAGAGATACATGTACTGTAAACTCTACAGTACAAGTATGCAGCACATATAAACGCTACTCGCTTGTTGACTTTTATTAAACCGCTCGGATATCTGGATTCCTGAATTGAATTTTGGATATCGACATTTAAAAACTTTCTGTGATCGAATCGCGAGGTGAGTTGGAATCGTTTCTTAATGCAACGTGAATTTTTTATTTTTATCGTTGAATTCTCAAGGACTCTTATTTAAATTATTTATATTTTTACATTTTGTCTACGTGTAAAACGTCAAATGTAGCTGACGTTTGATGTTCACAATTTAAAATTTTTTATATATTGTTTATTCTGTATGAAAAAATAATATGGTGTCGTGACTGAGGCGTTCATGCCGTCGATCGCTTGGATGTTACTTTCATCTGTCCCTCGATTGATCTTGTTGAGTGTACGAAAGTATCCGTCAGCCAGGTAAAAATGTTCTCCATGCGACTTTTGGGAATGTTGGCGGGTGGAGAATGTTGTGTGAAGGACAGATGCGGTTGTTTGTTTTTCAATTGAGCCCGTGTAAATGGATATGCGTGATGATGATTATGATGGTCACGATGATGATGACGATGGTGTCTCTCAGATAACATTAGGATGGACCGGACGTTTATTTTTTCATACTGTGTCCTTTAAAGCACAAACCGTCTGCCAATGACAGTGGTGCAGTTGCCCGCACTGTCAAGCGATCCTATATATAAAAAATATTAATACATCAAAAACTTTAACGAGAACTTGTGAACAATGACAACAAATTAAATTAACTACTAAGGAAACCTGTTTTTGATAATATTCTCTATTTAATAAACGCGATCATAACAAATCGCAGTAATTCATAAAACTTGAATTAAAATAAAATGCCGTCTTTTAAAACTTCATGTGAAAACTATCGAAATAAATTATTATTCTTGCGTAAGGGCATCAAAATATACAAGTTTCAATCAGGATGGTGATCTGCTCAGGGCTCATTCCATAGTCCATAGATTTTCGCTCCCGGGTTTTTAACCTCTAAGGTCACTTTCAAACAGTGTTGATTAGTAAAGTGCACCTATCTAAAAAAATAATTCATGGTTTGAAAATGCATAAGACAATAATGATGATAGCTTTCTATTTAGGAGTAAAAGTTGATAAATAATAATTTAAGAGTTTCAATATTTATGAGAATGAAATTAAACGCGATATAACTTAATAAGCATAATAAATAAAATATAAATAAATAAACAATTAGAAAACAAGGGTTGATCTGGAGAACTTTGACAGAGACCAAAGTTTTACGGGACGGGGGCCAAAAACTGTAAATATTTGGCGACTTTTCTCTATCTAAAACTGTGTTTCCATGTATAAGAAATGTGTTCTCACGTTTGAAAAGTTGTTAAACAATACGCGTCGGCTAAATTTTTAAAAGATGCCAACAAAATGGTTGTTAACGGTTGATGACTGTGCCGCTCAATCTCTCTCAAACAAATTAACAAAAGTAAATTTGAATTCATTAGTGAATGAATGAATGATAGTATGAATGAATGAGTGAATGGATAGGTGAATGTAATTAATATAATGCACATTAGACGTTCCAACAACAAGATACCAAGAACTTTTATACATATGCTATCAAGAATATCAGAGCGTATGGTGGATGACTTAAAAATGATTATGGTTTCAGAAATTAGCAGCTGAAAATTTTTATAGATTCTTAACCTTGGAAAGCATGTAAAATTTTTTTTCTACTTAATTTTTAAACCGTTGAGGTAAATATTCAAATATTAAAACTTGCACATCGTCATTTGACAGCTTACGCGAGCCTTCAACTAGATGCAACAAAAACCCAATCTTCATTGGATTATGCTATTTTGTGATTTTTTTTCATCATTTATCGCAGAATACAAATTTTCCATGGGTTTTCAACTCAAGGTGAATATAAAAAATATAATAATAGTAACAGAATGAAGTTGTAGTAAAACAAAGTTTGCTATCAATTTAACTTGCCAAGCATCCTTTGCACTATGAACTCTCCTCTTCTGCTGTTTGTAAACTTTCACTTTTTTGTTGATTTACACGAAAAAATCTGTTAAAAAATGAAATTTAACCTTTAACTACCTAACAGCTAACGACAATGGATTTCTCCAGTGGAAGGGCTTCAATATATCAATACAGCCTAACGTTTCTTGAGTGAAAATCGTAAAAACTCCTTG
>NW_008705387.1:842510-855295 GCF_000326865.2 Helobdella robusta | reverse complement strand
TAAGTTTATCGATAGACAGATGTATATATATATATATACATATATATATATATATATATATATATATATATATATATATATATATATATATATATATATATATATATATATATTGTGTTTGTGTACAATGTGAGTTGTCGTTTCGTTTTGTGTTCTCTCTCTCTCTCTCTTTCTATCTCTATCTCTCTCTTTCTATATATATATATATATAATAACATTTTACATTTGCTCAATATTTATGCATGAATATGTACATTTATTATTCAGTAAATAAATTTATTTTGTTTATGTCAATGTAAATATATCGTATGCGTATTTGTAATGTCCAAAATATTGTCCAAACTCAATGTATGTATTTTGCTTTAATATAAAATGAAATGAGAAAAACACACTTTTAGGCTTTTCATAATTTATAATTTTGGTAAACATTTAATATATTACATTTAAATATCCACAAATATAGCATGCTTGGGATCCGGCATAGAAAAATTAAATACATTTTTTCTTTAATGTAAACAAACCATCACACCTTATCATTTATAAGCATTTATTTTCTAAGTTGTTTTTTCTATTTATGGCAGGTTTGTGTAAATGGTGTTTGTTTGCCCATTTCTCTTTCATTCTTCACTCAATCTCTCCATCAATCCATTCAGATCATTCTTTCATTTGTCGGTCATTGTCCATCTTTCTAAAAAGATGCTGTTTGCATTAGGTTATACGTCAAATTGAAATTGTTAATGTTTATATTATGAAAGGAGTACTAACGGACGGCTCGGATATAGTCGTCGTAGTACTTTTCGTAAAAAATTGAAGCGATCTGAGCAACTGTAACCAGCGGGTCTGAACTACAACCAGTGAGTCTCAACTACAACCAGTGAGTCTCAATTACAACCAGTGAGTCTGTTTAAACTACAACCAGTGAGTCTGAACTACAACTAAAGAGTCTGAACTACAACCAGAAAGTCCAAACTACAACCAGTGAGTCCCAACTACAACCAGTGAGTTTCAACTACAACCATTGAGTCCCAACTACAACCAATGAGTCCCAACTACAACCAGTGAGTCCCAACTACAACTAATGAGTCTGAACTACAACTAGTGAGTCCCAACTACAACTAATGAGTCCCAACTACAACCAGTGAATCCCAACTACAACCAGTGAGTCTGAACTACAACCTGTGAGTCTGAACTACAACCTGTGAGTCTGAACTACAACCTGTAAGTCTCAACTACAACCAGTGAGTCCCAACTACAACCAATGAGTTTCAACTATAACAAGTGAGTTAACCCGCGAACAACAAGCCATGATCAATAAAACAAAAAACTGTATATTTTTTTCATTAATTTTCAATATATAAATATAGAATGAATACTTAATTATCATACCGGAAGGGAATTACATCTTCCAGAATGCTTTTGAAGTATCTTTTATTTGGTTATAACGCAGTAGCGTTTAAAACAAATAGCAAAGTTAAAGTTGAAAAAAATATTTTGACGCGGAAATGGAGCTGGAAATTTTTTATGGAGTTGAAGTAGAAAAATATTCAATGAAGAAATTGGAACCTGATTTATCCATCTATCTATCAATTATTTGTTCATCTTTCAACCTATCGTTGGTTCATCTTTCCATCTATTATTTGTTTATCCTTCTATCTATCATTTGTTCATCATTCTATTTATCATTTGTTCATCCTTCTAACTATCATTTGTTCATTTTTCAATCTATCATTAGTTCATACTTCCATCTATCATTTGTTCATCCTTCTATCTATCATTTGTTCATCCTTCTATCTATTATTTGTTCATCCTTAAATCTATCATTAGTTCACACTTCTATCCATCATTTGTTCATCCTTAAATCTATCATTCAATCAATCAATCAATTAGCTTATAAAGCGCTATTTCCGCGATGTTCAACAGCGCTCCTCAATGAATTTTGAAAACAGATGGGTCTTGAGATCCGCTCTGAACTTCGCAAGTGATGGAGAAGTAGTCAGAGAAGTAGGTAGAAAGTTCCAGAGAAAAGGACCAGAAAAAGCAAAAGCAGATTTGGCAAAAGAGTGTTTAACACGAGTTAAGAAAAAGCGAGAAGAAGAAGACGATCGTAAACCGGGGCGTTTAGGTTCAATTTATATATCTGATAAATACTTAGGAAATAACTTAGATTGAGACTTATACATGAACGTGCAAATTTTAAAAATTATTCTATATTTTATAGGTAGCCAGTGCAAGAGAACAAGATATGGAGATATATGAGAAAATAAAGGGGCACGAGCAACTAGACGAGCAGCAGAGTTAAAAGCTTTACTAAAGGATAGAGTATAGAGTCAGGAAGACCATAGTAGAGCGAGTTACAATAATCAATCCTAGATAAGACTAACGAAGGAGAAGAGTAGGATCATCAAGAAAAGGCAAACGTTTTTTTATTCTACGTAGATGAAAGTAAGAGCTTCTAGCAACACTATTAATCTGAGAAGAGAGAGACATAGTAAAATCAAAGATAAAACCTAGACTACGAAACTTATGAGAGACATCAAGAGTTTTAGATTCAGGTAAGATAATAGAAGGAATAGTAATAGAGTGTTTAGATTTATTAAAACAAATTAATTCAAACTTAGAAGGATTAAGTTTAAGACACATAGAGTCAGACCAAGCGATAATTGAAGAAAGGCATAGAGATAAATTATGAAGAACACTATTGAGATTAGATGGAGGAAAAGAAGTATAAATGTAAGAATCATCAGCATATAGTTGACTAGAGAAAGAAAAGTTATTAATAATACAAGGTAGTTCAGAAGTATGGAGTATAAATAGAAGAGGGCCAAGGATAGAACCCTGAGGTACCCAAAAAGTAAGAGTAGAGGAGTTAGAAGTAGAATTATTGAGAACAACAGAAGAAAAACGATTACAGAAATAAGAAGAAAACCAAAATAGAAAAGAATCAGTAATATTAAAAGAAAGATGCAGCAGTCTCAAGAGAATAGTATGGTCAACAGTATCAAAAGCCGAGGAAAAGTCAAGAGCAAGAAGAAGAGTAAGATTACTATTGTCACTAGAGAGAAGGATAATTACTTAGTTCATACTTCCATCTATCATTAATTCATCTTTCTATCTATCATTTGTTCATCCTTTAATCTATCATTAGTTCATCCTTCTAACTATCATTTGTCCATCCCTCTATTTATCATTTGTTTGTCTTTCAATTTTTCATTAGTTCATCAGTTGATCTATCATTTGTTCATTCTTCCATCTATCATTTGTTTATCCTTTCATCTATCAACAGTTCATTTGTTCAATTCTCTACCTGCACCTCCAAAAATAAATTCCCTAATCCAGGGTTGGGCAAACTTATTGCTGTGAGGGCCGCACTTTTTTCAACGAGTTTAGATCGCTTCTTGAGTACATCGCAATTTTCAACGACCGCGTCATGATCTCGACGATCGTCGATCTGAATTTTCATTTCGAAGACCCTTCAAACAACCAAACAATATCATTCTCTTCAAACAACCAAACAATATCATTCTCTTATTTGCTGTCGTCGTTTGGTTTTGATCAACATGTGTCTTGGATGTTATAGTTTCAAAACCGAGTTACTGTGTTCTTGATTTTTGGGTTGATCCACTTATAATTTCAAAACATAGATTGGTTACTTGTTTAGTTTGCATAAACTCGTATTAACCAGTAACTCAATCAATTTCAACAATGAGAAATTTTCATCAAATTGATTACACAAAATTCATCAACGACATTATTACAAGTGATCTATGTTATTCAGACGTGTACCTAAACTGTGATGTAGATGCCCTGATCAACCTCCGTCGACCCCTTGATCAACATATTTCCCAAAATTAAAAAAGCTATAAGCACAAAGTAATTTCTGGTTTGATTATAAGTGTTTGACAAAGAAAAGTCATGTGCGTAAACTAGGGAGAATGTATTGCTCAACAAAAAGTTTTAAAAACTACGAACGTTTGAAACTGGCCTCAAAAGAAAAACATGTGTTTTTATGAAAAACAGAACAGTGTTTAATACAAAAACTGATAGAATTTAAAAAATCCCAAAAATTGGTGAGTGTTGTTTTATTTCTCATTAAAAATATCTCTCCAAATTCAACAAATGGTTCCATAACAGCCTATGGCTATCAGCGATATTTTGCAAAGAAATCCAGCACAACGTTTGGCAATGGCATTCTTCCTGATTTTCAAATGGTTAACTTTCGTTTTGACAGCTTCAACAAAATTATACTAGATAAAATTAAAAATGTAATTTTGTCGTCACTAACAAAACCTTGTCGTTTTGATTCAATGCCAACCTTTATTGTCAAAACATCGTTGGGTACACTGCTGCCATTTTATCATGTTATCATTAACAAATGCATTCAATCGTCAATAATGCCAAGATCATAAAAAATTGCAGTTGTTTCGTATCTGTTAAAAAAGCCTGGGTTGTCACTAAACGTCAAAAGCAGTTTTAGGGCAATTTTTCACTTTCATATCAAAAAAATCATTTTCTGGTATTTGAATAAAAACGCACATTTTTTTTAAAGTTTCAATCAGGCTTTTGCCTTCATCATTCAACAAAACAGCGTTTATGAAAGTAAATTCAAATATCTGTGAATCATTCAATAAAGATAATGTTGGTTTACTGGCCCTACTTGATGTTGACGCAGCATTTGAAACTGTTGATCAATATACGTTACTAAGACTGCTTTTATTACCCTATGGTATCATACTTTTCTCAGAAAACCCAAATTATTACCGTGGGTACATAAAAAGCTACATTGACATTAGATTGTGGTGTGTCTCAAGGTTCAGTCCTTGGACCAGTACTCAACATTTTATATACAGCTGACTTGGTAAAGGTTGTCAAATCATCCGGTATCAGCTGTCATTTGTAGGCCTTATTTCGATTTTTTACAAATCATCTTCAATGCAGATTTGGTTTATATAGTTTTTTTAAACAAAGCAAAGTGAGTTACTTAGTTGGTGTCGTATTCTTCATCTTATGTTTTTTTGGGGTTTATTGATAACTATTAGGACTGCTTCTGCAATTTTTAGATGTATTGTGTTGGTGTTTTGATAAATTATATTTGTGTTGTTGTCAAGAATTTGACGGATTATGGAAGTTGATTGTAAGTGAAATTTGATGGCTCCTTTTTATGTATGTATTATTAGACGTCTTGATAGTGAAAGGTCGTAACACCAATATACGAATGTTATATGATTACGCTTCAAAGAAGAATTGTCTTTAGGGGTGCAGTTGTTCTTTAGGACCAATTGTGATGTTTTACAATTCTTGTAGTATATCCTGGGTATGTATATTGGTGTAACATTTCTTTTTATGATTTGTTTGAGGACGACTTCATCTATTTTATGTGCCGTTGACATATGATTTCTGTGATATAGAATTATTTCTTTGTCATTTTTGTTTTTGAATATTCTAAATTAGAACTAAATATAATTAATACTAAAAATTGCAGAAGCTGTGCTAATAAATATCAATAAACCCAAAATAAACATCCAATAATGAATGTTACAACAATCATTAACAACTTGACGCCTTAATGCTAACTTCAATAACAATGAAGAACACAAAAATGACCACAACAAAGATGAAGAATACGACACCAACTAAGTAGCTCATTTTGCTAAAGAATTAATTTTGCTTTGTTTAAAGAAACTATATAAACCAAACCTGCGCCGAAGATGATTTTTGAAAAATCGAAACAGGGCCAGTCTGCATGACGAACTTGTATAACAACAGTTTCATTAAATTTTCATAATGAGCTTGAATGATAATTCTATTTTCAAGAAATTGAACTATTTGCAAAAAACTCTAATAAGGAAAATTGAAAAAACAAACGTTAAATTGTTTAATGACATCAATTTGGTTGAATGGACACAATACATACTAACTTCAATAACATTGAAAAACAGAAATGATATATATATATATATATAATATATATATATACATATATATATATATATATATATATATATATATATATATATGTTGGTAAAAGACCATAATTTATAGAATTATAGAATATATATATATATATATATATATTTTTTAACGTTGACTGGGGGAAGGGAATTTTCAAAAATGTTGAAATGTTGAGACCGGGGGAGGAACATTTGTGGCTGATGATTTTTTTTTGCTTTATAGTGTCATTTTTTTGTCAAAATTTATTAAGGCCTAGCGGATCGCATAAAATGGCTTGGTGAGACGCATGCGGAGTTTGCCCATCCCTGTCCTAATCACAAGCTACGATCGCAACAGCGTCTGAAGTTGCTAACTGAAAAAATACTATTTCAAGCAATTATTTAGTTGTTTTTACACCTCATCAACGCATTTTCTATTTGCTCTAGCCATCCTTTTTGAATATAAGCTGCCGCCATTTATTTGAAACTTCTTAGTAACAGTTTTTCTATTTAACTGCAAATAAACTACATTGTTTATTATTTATATTTTAACTTTTTATTGTTGTTGTTTATCAGACAAATTAAAAAAAAAATAAATTCAATTTTATTTGCAAAAAAAGCTAGCGGCCAAATCCTAACTTACAGGACCCAGTTGCTACGTAAACTCATCTTATTTGTCAATTGATTTGTAACGGTAGTTTTTTTCAAATATACGCCCATCAAATATTTTTTTAGACAAATTTTATTTAGACAAATCTGGGAGGCACAGAAGCTCAAACGAGCTTGTATGGCCAGCCTTACCAAAAATAAAAAATACACATCCATTATGAAATAACAGAACAGTTGAAATTAAAATGCAAATGTCAAAATCATATACAATTAAAACTTTCAGTAATATACATGTACAATAAATATTAGTTCACCTCAGCTAACTACCTTCATAGTACTGTCACTAAAGTATTCCGTGTAATCGGCTGAATATTCTTCGAGAAATAGAAACTTATACTAACCACGTCATCTACCCTCTACAAC
Organism: Helobdella robusta; assembly: GCF_000326865.2. NCBI lineage: Eukaryota > Metazoa > Annelida > Clitellata > Rhynchobdellida > Glossiphoniidae > Helobdella > Helobdella robusta. Next base: position 848,336 of record NW_008705387.1, on the reverse strand, counting down.
CACCAATCAAAACTACCACACACAACTTCTGTCAACGTAAACATAACTTTCAAGTCGTCACTCAATCAACTTATCAGGATAAGACCTTCATCACAAGACTCCAAAAATTTTTTAACGCAATCATTCGTTTTTTGTTTTATTATGTTTATTCTTTTTTCATGAACATATTATAATTTATTTATTTAGTCATTAATCAATTCATTTATTAGTTTCTAGTTACACTTTATTGCCAAGTTATTAAGAATTTTATACCCACTTGAGCTGAAATTTGTTAGTATAGGCGTGATTCAACAGATGCCCGTTTGTGTGTTCTCAATTTTTGTGTGCGTCACTTGACTGTTAAAATGAATGAAATCGTGACAGCCATCCTATTCTGTTTCTAGAATTGTTTAAAGAATTATTAATGTTCTCAACATATTGCATGCTTTATCAGTTTGAGTGTGATTCCACAAAAACCTAAAAAGTTAGCCAAAATCTTTCCATAGATGTTTACCAGCGACAGAAAATGACCAGAAAAAGTTTCAGGCGCTTTCCTTATTTCAACATTTTAACTGCCATCCAACTTATTCAATTCGGGTTTTTCACTATACCCGTAAGTGGTATAATACGCACGTGCGAGCTAACGCGCGCTTAAGTTCTTATTTCTGTATATATTTATTTATTTATGATGGTTTTATATATGTGTATAATATTTTAAATTTGTTATCCGCACACAGACACACACTCAAATAAATTATATATCTATATATATATATATATATATATATATATATATATATATATATATAGTTACATACATATATATATATTCATATTGTAATATAGAGCCTATAACAGCACTTTAATTAAAGCAAGATATTTGAAAAAGTTTTTGTCGAAATAATGAATGCAACGTTCTTATTTATGGTTGAATGTGAAGTGCAGAACTTTGCAGTAAATAACGTCATTTCTCAATGCATTCTTAAACATCAAACCTTACGTGGTTAAAATAAATGCTGTTCGAAACGTGTATTACTTTTAAAAATTATCAACTTTTCGTTGGAAAATGCATTAGGTTAATTTAAAAATGATTATTTATGTGGATGAATAAAAATATCTTAGAATCATCCATTCTTTATGGGACAGAGATTAATTTGATTACACTGAGTAATATTGAAGCGCGTGAAACATGATAGGAATTGGAATTAAAAAGAATGTCGTTATTTGTTTAGTTAGTGAGATAATTTTTATTGTACTCAAATTACAATTAATGTGGTTTGCATATGTTTTCCAACATTTTTATATAACGGTTATTGAATGTATCGTAAATAATTAGCACTTTTTGTGTTTAATCATGACGTAAAGAATAAAATGAATTATATATTCGTAATATGATTTCAAGTAAGATTATGTTATTATTCAATAATTCAACAGTGCATGATTTATTACATGCTTTATAATAACTCAAATACGAAATTGATGATTTGCAGATGTGAGGTTATAAATCAGCCATGGACCAAAACACTGGGAACGAGAGAATTTACTCCAAAACCAACTCCACCATTCCTAGTCCACTCGGCGTTGAAGAAAAAATTCAGAAGTGCCAAAGATGCATGAAAACTTTCCCAACAGCTCAGCAGTTGTTGCAACACAGTTTGGTGCACAGCAACGTTCGCAAGTATCCATGCCAATATTGTGAGAAGACATTCAAACAACTATCACATGTTCAACAGCATTTAAGAATCCACACAGGTATCAACTGTCACATTAATATATTTATATGTATATATCATTTAACATAGAAATGTTTTCAGCTAAAATCTTATACTTGGTGGAGACAAACAGTCTATAAAATGCACATACACGTCTGATGATACGTGATGCACTTAAATGATTCAACTTGTATGTTCATTGAGTTGCAGTTGGTTTTTACAACTTATACCACATACCATATACTTACATACTTGTACCATGTACACCATATACTTCGAATACCTATACTGGCCTTCGAACGTACACGCGCACATTTTCAGTGCGGTTTAGGGTCTGGTGCCATTCTTTAGTTTTCAAGAAATTTTACAGCTTTTATTTTTTTAAAGTTTATTAATAATTTTTATTCATTTTTAAAAATTTTCATAATTATTTTGATTACTTTTTAATTTTTTTTATTTAATGGATATGCATAATATTTCAGCATATTTTGTTTTACTGTCTGTGTGTCATATGAATCGTTTTGATGAGAAACCATTATCCCTGGCACACACACACATACACACAAACAAACATACACATAAACACAAACACACACACACACATAATATATATATTTCTGTATGTGTGTGTGTGTGTGTGTGTGTGTGTGTGTGTGTGTGTGTGTGTGTGTGTGTGTGCAGAGGACTTTAAATAATTGGGAATGTCTGATAGTACTTTTTGGCAGATGTTTTTGAATGGATTTTAGTGGTTCGGTATGGTTGTTGGTGTGTGATGCTTCTGAATGATGTGGCTCAAATTGATTTTATTTGTCGGTTTTCATTATAATGTATATTTAGTCGTGTATGAATGGTGCTGCATCAATTGTATTTTTTTATTCATTGATTTTTGGCATTTTCTCTACTTTGTTAAGTTGGTTGGTAACTTTTGTATTTGGTTGCTGGTTTTTTTGTTGGTGGATGGTTATTATGTATTGTTTCTTTTATTTATTTATATAATTATTTATATGTTCGTTTTTTTTTGTTATTCAAGCTGTCATTTTGTTGCTTTTTGTCAGCGCGTTTGAGTAATTTCATAAAAGACGCTATTACAAATTTTCCTATAATAATAACAACAACAATAATAATAATAATAATATTATTGTAAATTTATTTTTATGGCGCCCGTTACAATACTGCAGTATTGTAGTAATCTAAATAATTTAAAAAGAAGAATACGTGAATTAAATATAAACAAATTTAAAATTGAAACAAATGACTTGAGTAATGTTTCACAATTAAATAAAAAAAACAATTGCCAGTTCAAATATATATAACATAATCAACTGAAAAAAAATGAAATCAAACGACATATGTAAAGTTTTACAAGGAGAAGGCGATTGCGGATTCAAATATATAATATAGGGATAAAAGCAAAACAAAAATCAATGCATTATAATAGCATTATCTCAATAAGTAATGTAAATTTAAGCGATTCATGATCGTCACGATACTGTTGTTGTTGTTGGTGTTAAACGATCAGTCTCGAGTTCAGCGATTGAATATAAACGAAAATGTTGTTTGAGCAGGTGAGCCTTCAATTGTCTGCTAAAATCAAAAGACGTGATTCTACGTAGAAAAGAATGGGAGGCCGATTGTTCCGATTTTATAAAATTCAACACATTAGATAGAAGTATATCGTGAAAACAGGAAAGGTTCCAAATCAGAACCTTGGGGAAAACCATATCAAGATTAGAAATATTTAAATTATTGTTGAATAAAACTTATCGTTTGTTTACGCCCCAACAGATATGATTTTAACCATTCCAGCGCAACTCCTAAAATTTTCAGGGAAGGATAGGATTATGTTTTTCCAATAGAATTGCATGACTGAAGCAGTCGAACCCTCATAAAGTGGAGCAAGAATCTAAATCTTATGATTATTATTATCATCTATCTATCTATTATTATTATCTATTAATGCAAATAATTCTGATGGCGCCTCAATCAATGCGAACTCAGTCGAGTGATATTTTTTGAAGCACCAGTAATATTTAAGCGGAATATTACGTCGGTTCAAATAATGCACAAGCTGCCTATGAACAATAAGTTCCACTTCGTTTGATAAAAATGGTAGATTAGATACAGGTCTGTAGTTTGCGTAACGATTGCAAATTTTAACGACGTCGAAAAGCATCCGAAAGTTAAACATAAATTGATGATGCGAAAATTTGGCACTGAAAAAAAGAATCTTACAAAAATTGACGAACTGAAAATAAAAAGGAGGACAAAGAGAAAGACAAAGAAACCTCAAAAAAAAATAGACTAGGTGTCAGTAGTCAAAACGGCAAGAAAAAGGGCGAAAAGTGCTGTTAATGCAATTGTTGTTATGAATAAAAATAGGAGAAAAACGTAGTAATTTTTCAACAACCAACATCTCAGGTTATTCTGTATTTATGCAAGACAGAAATTATGGCAAAGGTGGAGGTGTGACAAATATTATTAAATCATATGGAATAACAAATGAATTTTTAAATAATGAAAGTATTGAACAAATTTGATGGTCAGTTGAGGATGGTAATGAATTAATTTTGGGTGGATGTTTAGAGGCGGATCTGGATGGAAGCCCGTTATGAGCAGTATTTTTATTAAAAGTCATTATCTGTAACCCATGGGTCAACATTGAAACCATTGAAATCCTAAAATTCTGTCTTCCGGTCAACGTTAGAAAAATGAAAATTTTTAAAGAGTTGAAAAGTTGTCTAGATTCGCCAATGGATGTATATATTTTTATAACCGCGGGTATAATCAATTGCACTGTGTTATTTATTATTTGATTATTGTTATCATCCTTGCTATATTTTTAACCTTTGGAAAGATTGTAAATTTGTATCTATGCTAAAAATTGGCTATAAATACGTCTTACGAGAGTTATGTGACAGGCAGGTTTCCCGAGAGAGAAAGCGAAGTCGTAAATGTGATTTATTTAGTTATTTGGATTGGTTTATTGTTTCTATTACTGCTGGTATTCAAATAAACGTTCAACAAAGTTTGCGTTTAGGCAGTTGTGTTCATCTATCGGAAATCTTGAATCTACGGATAGTAGAACTCTTGACGGTTGTTGTAAGCTACAAAACTGGTGTTGGAAATATAGAGATCATTGAAGTTATAAATCGGTGTTGGTAGTTACGAGGTCAAAAGTACTGGTAAAAGTGATTTAAGTTATTATAATAAAATTTTTTGATGAAGCAATAAAATATATAAGAAATAATAAATTTAGTGGTATGTTGATATGAGGTGATTTTAATTTTAACATGATAAAGTGGAATGAAGAAAGTATTGGAATTGTCACAATTTCAAATGAATCGGCTGAGTTATTTATGAAATATTTAGACAACAACTTCATTAATCAAAATTTTATTAACCAACTTTTCAGATGGAATCAGATTTCCTTGATCTAATTTTATTTGAATCAAGTAATAGAGTTCATACATTGCAAAATTCATCATCTTTAGGAAATGTTGAACACGGATATCACAAATTATAATTTAGAGATAAAGGATGACTATCTATAGTGATTCAAACTCAAAGCACAAAAAATATAAAAGAAAATTTTTATATAAGAAAGACGGTTTCGTAGATTTAAAATGATTTTGTTATTTATATGGATTAAGATAGTTGGAAAATCGAACAGAAACAAAACTAAGCATGATTAGGAAATCTTTTCAGTTTTTAAACGAAAAATCTCTAAAATTGCTTTATACATCTCTGATAAGACCACACCTGGAGTATGCAACTACAGTTTGGAATCCATGTCCAACGGGACAAATGAAAAAAGTTAGAGCAAGTTCAGAAAAGAATGATTAGAACGTATAAACTAAAAAACTTAGCTTATCATGACAGATTAAGTGTGATTGGCTTATCAACTTTAAAAAAAAAGAAAAACCAGAGATGATCTAATTCTCTAACTCAAATGTTTAGAATTTTAAATAGCCCAGATGTAATAAACTGGTATAATGAACCGATATTTATGTTTGACCAAAAAACAAGAGGACATAATAAAAGATTTCAAATTGAAAAAAGCAAAAAAAGGAGACTGCGGGAAAAAGTATTTTTTACAAATCGTACATAGTTAATAACTGGAATAACTTATTTCAGG